>NC_060274.1:42594245-42733596 GCF_021613505.1 Equus quagga | reverse complement strand
AAAAAAAAAAAAAAGAGGATATACATTTGTCAAAACTCATCAAGCTGTACAATTTAAATGAACGCATTTTATTTATTTATTTTTTTGAGGAAGATTAGCCCTGAACTAACTACTGCCAGTCCTCCTCTTTTTGCTGAGGAAGACTGGCCCTGAGCTAACATCTGTGCCCACCTTCCTCTACTTTATATGTGGGACGCCTACCACAGCATGGCGTGCCAAGCGGTGCCATGTCTGCACCCAGGATCCGAACTGGGGAACCCCAGGCCACCGAGAAGCGGAACGTGCGAACTTAACCACTGTGCCACCAGGCCGGTCCCAGAATGAACGCATTTTATTCTATGCAAATTATAACTAATAATGTTGATTTAAAAAATTATTTGAGAGAATTCTCAAGGACAGATGAAATAAAGTGAGTCCTTTCCTGGGGTTCCTTTTTGCATCTCACTGTCATGAATCTTCCATAGAAGGTATCTTGTCTCGTCTTTGTCAACTCAGGAAGCCAGAAGAGAATGCCTTAGACTGAGGGCCTAAATAACGGCCGTCCATTCCTCACAGTTCTGGAGGCTGAAGTCCCAGATCAAGGCACCAGCATGGTCAGCTCCTGGTGATGACTCTTCCTGGCTTGCAGACGGCCATCTTCTCACTGAGTCCTCTCATGGCGGAAACAGTGATCTCTTCCTCTTCTTATAAGGACAGTAATCCCATCATGGGGGCCAAACATTCATGACCTTTTCTAACCCTCATCACCACCCAAAGGCCCCACCTCCTAACGTCATCCCAATGGGGATTAGCGCTTCAACATACGGATTAGGGGATAATTCAGGCCATAACAATAGGTGTAGGACAGGAGTCAGGATCTTGAGGTTCATAAGCATCATGACCAATATTCAAATCTCCTAGAAACATAATTAACACTGAGCACAGCAGATCCACAGGGGTGTGCAACTGCGTGAAAAGCTACATTTCTTGGCCCAGGTCTCTGGGGAGAGCACCAGCGCTGCCCTGGGTGAGGGTCCAGGAAGACAGATCAGCACTGCAAAGATGTGGGCTAGGGTCCCTCCCTTCCTCCCTCTTCTTTCTTTGCCCACCTCTCTCCTTGTTCTCCTCTCCCCTCTTTCCTTAGCTCATCCCTCCATTGAGCAGACACTTCTTACCTTCTTCCTCCTTTTCCTCCCCTCTTCCTCTTCCCCCTCCTCCTGCTCCTTCTTCTCCACTAGATTCACATGCAAGATCCTCAAACTGCCAAGGCATCTTCGCATCTGGTGGTGATATTCCATGTGGAGGAAGGGAAATCCACTACTAGCAGCCCTGGGCACCTCCTGCAGGGCCAGAGAAGGCTTGGCTGTATCTGGTTGTGGAGGCAAACATTTGGCAGTCCTGCCAGCAGTGTACAAGCGTTCCACTTTCTCCACATCCTCACCATCACTTGTCATTTCCTTTTTTTTCTTTTTTTTACAGCCATCAACATTGTACTAGAAGTTCTACCTGGAGAAATTTGGCAAGAAGATGAAAAGCACACGGAATGGAAAGGGAGAAGTCAAACAACCTCCATTTGCACAATTAATGATCTAATGCCAAAAAAATATTCTAAGGAGTCAAATAAAAATGGACTAGAAGTAATAAATGAGTTCTGCAAGGTGTCAGGATGCAAGTCACCTCACAAAAATGTATTTCATCTCCATACACCAGGAATGGTTAATGCAAACATTAAATTAAGAAAACAATTCCATCTGTAATAGCATACAAAATAATAAAACATTTAGGAATATATTCAATGAAAGAAGTGCAAGACTATACACTGAAAACTATAAAATATCAAAATGAAGATCTAAATAAACATTAAAACCTCCCATGTTCGTGGATTAGAACATTCAATGCTATTAAGAAGGCAACACTCCACAGGTTGCTTTACATATTGATCACAATCTTCATCAATATCCTTGCTGCCTTTTGAGAGAATTGAACAGCTCATCCAAATCCATATGGAATTGCAAGGGACCCTGTCCAGCCAAAGCAATCTTGAAAAAGAAGAATGAAATTGGAGGGCTCACACTTCCTGATTTCAAAACTTATTTCACGTCACAGTAATCAAGACAGTGTGGTGCTGGCATAAGGACAGACATAGAGATCAATGAACAGAACTGAGAGTCCAGAAATAAACCCTTGTGTATGGGTCAAATGATTTCCAGCCAGGGTGCCAAGACAATTCAATGGGAAAAGAACAGTCTTATCAACAAATGGTGTGGGGGCAACTGGAGTTCCACATGCAAAAGAACGAAGTTAGACCCCTATTTTTCATCATACACAAAAATTAGCTGTAAGTGGATCATAGATGAAAACATAAGAACTAAATGTGTAAAATTCTCAGGAGAAAAGATAGGAGTAAATCTCCATGTATTGGGTTAGACAATGGTTTCTTAGAGAAAACACCAAAAGCACAATAGATAAATTTAAAAAATAAGTAACTAGGACATCACCAAAATTCAAAACTTTTGTTTCAACCGATACCATCAAAAAAGTAAGACAGAAAGGGAGAAAGTATTTCCAAATCATACATCTGATAAGGGACTTGCATTATAAAGCACTCTTACAACTCCATGATGAAAAGATAAGTAACCCAATTCTTCTATACCTCAAATTTGAAAAAACTACATGAAGTATTTAGATGTGAATTATACTCCTAATGTTGTTGGAATGCGTGAGGATTTAATTTAAAAACTGTTTTTCCTTTTCTTTTTTTTTTTTACTATGGGGAAATATTCTGCTCTATTATCTATGATAATGTTTGCTGCCCCTTTTATTCTGGGTTTTTTTCTGCAGAGATTCCAATTATCTTCAGCTTGTACACATACTTTCTACATCATTCTCATCAGTGCCATGCCTTTGACCTCTGCATTTTAACAGAGATTCTGTGTTAGTAATAGTAGCTAAGATTTGTTGCTGTGAATTTATGACGTGCCAGACACTGGGCTAAGCTCTTAAAAAATTTCTGTATGTATGTATTTAAATATTTATTTATTTTAAAAATTAATTATTTAAACAATTAATTATTTTAAATTATTTAAATAATTAAAAATGAATAAATAATTAAAATCTAAAAAATAAATTATTTAAAAAATTAAAAATTTAATTATTTACATTAAATTATTTAAAAAATTAAATATTTATTTACTCCTTGCTATAAACTTGAAGACAAGTAACAGTTTATCTTACTGTGTAGGTAAGGAAGCTGAAGCAAGGCATGGACAATTCTTTGCAGAATCACCCAGGGAGTGACAGAGAGGCCTGGAGCTCAGGCAGTTTGCCTTTAGAATCTGCACACTTGCTCATTTTCCTGCTCACCTGGACCGCCAAGAAACTGGTATGTTCTATCAGGGTAGAGATTTTCCTCCCTACTGTCCGATATGTTCCTCTTAGTTTCCTTGTATTCCTTCCTTATCTTCACCAGCACCTTTTATATTTTGTTCTTCTTCTGAGATAGCTCTGTCATAATCTCATCTTCTGCCTTTTAGTATTTGTTGATAAGTTAAGTAGATAAATCCAATAATTTTCTTCTGCCTCTGCAACAAAACCTTTTTGACTTTTCTCTTTTATGTATCTTTGGACAGTGCTTTTCTTGCATTAATCATATCTGAAGTCCCCATATTGATATTAAATATATTCACCTAAATACCGAGGCTGAAGTTCTATCACTTGATTTCCCCTTTGGGAGGAATTATACTGCATTGCCCTAGAAAGCCCAGCAGTCCAAGAGTCCATAGGCCAAGACCCTAATTCTGGCCTACCTAGGGGGAGCACTTGTGTGGCTATGAGAAGTGTTCTATCTGAAATGAGTTTTCTCTTTGTTTATATACTTTTTTCTGTCCTTTGTTTTCACAAATAATCACTTAATGCAAACAATATAATACAAGGGAAGACCAAAAACATTTTTATGGGTTTTAAATCCTTTAAGAAGGCTGCTTGTGGTACTGAAATGCTACAAGGCTATCTTTAGTTATAGGCCTGCCTTGTAAGCTGAATTGATTTGAACCTGCATTCATTGCGAGGGCCGGTTTGCCTTCCAACATCATCTCGATCTTTCACGTGGGGAAACGCGTTGCCCGACCTGTGACCTGTGAGCATTAGAATCCCTAACATTTGCCTAAGGACCTTAGAAAGTAGGCTATGAAGTTACAATTCACAGGCAACTGTAGATCATTTAGCTGCTCGTTTCACAATCTTGGGTTGGCCAATGTCTACTGCCGACCACAGAGCTTAGTCAAGCGTGCTCTTTCCTGGTATTAGCCCCTTGAAAAACCCCAGATTCCGGGTAGTGGAGGAGACGGTTTCCAAAGGTGAAACAGGCCTGGCCAACGGACCATTTTCCTCCCAGGGCAGGTAAAAACCTACCAAGCCTGCCTCAGGGACCTGCCCACTCCTTCAGATACTCATGGTATTTCTTATTTCAAGCTCTGCAACCTTGAAATAACAACAGCTGTACAGGAGGTGGTCATGGAAATAAAACAAGGAAATATTTATAAAGTTCCCAGCAGATTGCCTAACTTATGAGAATAACCAAATAAGGGGACTCTATTATTTGATTGTTATTAGTATTGTATTCATTATCAAAAATAGTAAGTATACATGTTAGTTTCTCTTTGAGAACTCCAATAAAATGACCTAAAAGGAAACTGAAAGAAGATTGTTAGTGTGGAGCTTTGCCTTGCTTTTTCAGCGAATCCATCATAAACTAACTAAAACCCAACAGACAATAAAAACGATTTAAGATCATACAACATAAATCTATACCAAGGAAACAAATGTTTGTAATTCGAAACCCCTACTCTTATGTCGCGTACCAGAATCACAGCACAGAATTTATTCATGGTACTAGGTGAAATAGAAATACGTGGGCCTTCTAACTCCCCATGGAAGGAAGTGACCATTTGTCTTGGGTCTGGACTTCAGATGCTGAAGTTCAAGAAATCAAATTGTAAGTTCATTTACAGGTAACCAAGCTCTGAGTGAGTAACTCCGAGTGACAGAGTTTGCAGGATCTGATTCACACTCTGCAATGCCAATTCATTACTTGGCAATGAACAGTTTTCTTGCTGTGGATGCCAATCTCCTTTCCTCATGCAGGGCATCCTCCTCAGTGGCAGTGTCTCTCAAGCCTCAGTGCAAAGGCAGTTTCCTGAGCTTGGCATCTGAGCAAATGGACCTGCATTTCCTCAAAGCATATTTCTGGAAAGCTCTGCAAGTCATACAAATAAACCTTTTCTAATATTTCAGAAAAGATATGAGGTTGATTGTTTAGAGTCAGTATTGTTTAAACACTAATTATAGCCATGGGAAATTTCAGTGTAAACACAGTAAACCAGGATTATTTCATTAAAAATTTATAGAGACAACAACAAAAAACCCCAGAAACAATAAATAATGTCAAATATTTACAAAGTACGCCAGGCATGATTATAAACGCTTGAGATGTTTACTACCTCATTTAATCCTTATAACAACCCCGGGTTGTAGTCATTTTATTAACTGGGAGACTGAGATGGAGGGGCCTTACGAGATTTGTTTAGGAGCACACAAGTAGCGGGAGAGAGGGCTTTCAACCTGGTGGTTAATGCCAAGTCGTTAATCTTAATCCCTACATTGTGTCCTTCCAGGGATGGAGTTAACAACAGGCAAGAAATAGACTGTGTTCAGGAAGAACATACATATTATAGACTGAATGTGTGTGTCCCCCGAAAATCCTATGTCAAAACCTAATCTCCAAGGTGATGGTATTAGGAGATGGGGACTTTGGGAGGTGAACATGTCGTGAGATTGGAGTCCTCAGGATGGGATTAGTCCCCTTATAAAAGACAGCAGACAGCCCCCTTACCCCTTCCACCATGTGAGGACACAGCGAGAGGATGGCTGCCAGTGAAGCAGAAAGCGGGGCTCACCAGACGCCAAATCTGCCTGCACCTTGATCTTGGATTCCCAGCCTCCAGAACTGTGAGAAATAAATTTCTGTTGCTTATAAGCTACCCAGTCTACTTGGTAATCTGATATAGCAGCCTGGACAGACTAATACAATATGTGAGCATCTCTGCACATACAGGAAGTTAGATATTAGGCTCTACCATTTTCCATGAAGGACTTTAGTTAAATAGTAGAAGACAATGTCTAAATGTGATTTTCAAGGTCTGTAGCCTGGAAACTGAGATGAAGATGTGGTGGGAAGGAGCTGGCCCCGTGGCTGAGTGGTTAAGTTCACGTGCTCCGCTTCAGTGGCCCTGGGCTCGCCAGTTTGGATTCTGGGCGCGGATCTACTCACCGCTCATGAAGTCATGCTGTAGTGGCATCCCACAGAGAAAAACTAGAATGACCTACAACTAGGATATACAACTATGTTTTGGGGCTTTGAGGAGAAAAAAAAACGAGGAAGATTGGCAACAGATGTTAGCTCAGAGCAATCTTCCTCACCAAGAAGCGCGCGCGCACACACACACAAACACACACACAAAGATGTGGTGGGAAAACTTAAAATGGATACAGAGGTTGGGGCCTTGGAGACTTCTGTAGAAGGTGGCAATTGGGAACCTTTATTAAAAAAAAAAATGGCGTCAAAATAAAGCACATGGACTGCCCTGGTAACGCATCAGAGGTCTTGAATAATTTGTGGTTCAAGACAGGTGTTCCCTTAGTTCATCTGGGTGTCACAGATGATTAGAAAAAAATACCTATCGCTTGACAGAGAGGATTATGGCAGACTCTGCGGCCCAGTTTGAGGATGGCCACGGACCGCCCAACGTCTGCTGTAATTGCTGCCAGGTGACTTGCATTTGTCAAAAGGGAAAGGCTTTACTGGGCCATTCAGCATGGTGTTCCTCAGCAAGAAACAGCCTCAGTGGCGAATGAGGCTTTCCTTTTAGATATAATACATGAAATAAGCCCACGTCCTCCGATTTTTCCTCAAAAGTTTTTCTATTCAAAACCTTCAAGTGATACTTCTGTTTGGGTCAGAACTACTTTAGGCTGTGGCATTAAAACATGAGGAGTGTTAGTAAAGGTGTGCCAGGCAGAAAGTAAGAGAAGATGAGAGGGAGAGAGACGTAAAAAAAGAGACTGTTAAATTTATTGGAATTTGGCAAATATATACAATATCATATTTCATATAATTGAATTGAATTTTTCCCATAAGGCTATTCATTTAAATCTCCCAAATTCCTTTCTATATATTCAAGATTTGGAAAAATTTTAGGAGGTAGGAAATTTATAAATCTTAAAAAAAAATGAATAAGCCTCATTGTATGCAATTGTTACCGCCTTGATAATGGGATTGGCAGGTGCCTGTATGGAGGGGGTGAGGTGATTTTCAGGTTTATTTTGTACACTTTCTGTGTCTGACATTGTTATAACTAGCTTGTATGACTTTTGTAATTTTTTTAAGAAGAGATCAAGGACTTGGCAGTCTCCTTGTAGACTGTTGAACATAATGGAACTTTCTGTAGGATCCCTGTGTGTGGCTAGAGAGCAGAGGTGCCTTTCTCAGGTGGGTGATGTGTACCTAGTGCCCAGGCTGCAGTGATGAAGGCAGCATTGCACTGATGATAAATACACACGTGGATCGTTTGGACAGAACAGAGAGCCGAGAAATAGACCAACACAAATATGGTCAACTTGCCTTTGACAAAGAAGCAAAGGCATTCAGTGGAGAGGAGCTTGTCTTTCTGACAAATGTACTGGAACAACTGTAGATCCACATGCAAAAGAAAATATAGACACAGATCTTAAATGCTTTCGGAAAATTAATTCAAATTGGAGCATGAGCCTAAATATAAAATGCAAAACTATAAAACTTCTAGAACATAAAAGAAAATCTAGGTGACCTAGGGGATTTGATGATGATTTTTTAGATACAACACCAAAAGCATGACTCATGAAAAAGAAATTGATGAATTGAATATTATTAAAATTTAAAAAGTGAGCTCTGTGAAAGACACTCTTAAGGAAATGAAAAGACAAGCCACAGTGGAAGAAAATATTTGATAAGACTTGTATCTAAAGAATTCTTAGATCCCAACAATAAGAAAGTAAGCAACTCAATTAAATATGAGCAAATATTTGAACTGACACCTCCCTAAAGAAGATATACAGATGGCAAATACACATAGGAAAAGATACTTAATCATAATTGGATATTAGAGAATTGCAAATTAAAAGACAATGAGATTCCACTACACTCCCATTAGAAGAGCTAAAAAAAAAAATTGCCAACCTCACATGCTGCTGAGGATGCAAAGCAACAGAAACTCTCATACACTGGTAGTGGGAATGCAAAATGGTATAGCTACTTTGGAAAACGGTTTCGTAGTTTCTTAAAAGATAAAGTGTTTTACCATATGATATAGTAATTGCACTGCTACTAATCTACCCAATTGCTTTGAAAATTTTGTCCACACAAAAACATACACGGGAGGCCAGCCCTGTGGCACAGTGGTTAAGTTTGCACATTCCACTTCTGTGGCCCAGGGTTCACTGGTTCGGATCCCAAGTGTGGACCTATGCACTGCTTGGCAAGACATCCCACATATAAAGTAGAGGAAGATGGGCATGGATGTTAGCTCAGGGCCAGTCTTCCTCAGCAAAAAGAGGAGGATTGGTGGCAGATATTAGCTCAGGGCTAAACTTCCTCAAAAAACAAAGAAACAAACAAACAATACACGGGAATATTTGTAGCAGGTTTATTCATAATCACCCAAAACTGGAAGCAATTAAGATACAAATGCAGAAAGAAACTAGTAGATCCATAAAATGGAATGTTATTGTTAATCAATAAAAAGAAATGAACTTCAAGCCACAAAAAGACACGGATGAATCTAAGATGTATATTGTTAAGTGAAAGAAGCTAGTCTGGAAAGGGTACTTACTCTGTAATTTCGATTAATCACATTCTGGAAAAGGCAAAACTGTAAAGACAGTAAAAAGACCCACGCTTACTAGGAGTTCCTGGGAAGGACTGGAGGGAAAAATCAGTGACATATAGGGAAGTTTTACCGTGGAGAAACTGTTCTGTATGATTCTGTAATGGTGGATATACGACATTACACATTTGTCAAAACCCGTGGAACTTTACAACACAAAGAATGAACCTTAATAGATGCCAATTAAAAAATAATCACTTTGTGTGTTGAAGAATCCAGAAAGAATGCACCCTGTAAGGAGAGAACCTAACTTTATTACAAACATATGAGGCATCCTTGCTGGAGGGGGTGAGGAAGAAGGTACTGACCTCCGTGACTTTGGAAATTATGGAGTTTGTAAGACTAAAGCCAGCAAGATCCATCACCAATATTTCTAGAGTGCTTCTTGACCTGAACAGCTAGACAATAGTGATACTTTGTGACAGATAAAATGACTAGTAAGATCAAAATTTTAGGGGAAAATCAAGAATTCAATTTTGGAGTGGTTTATTTTGAGATGGTTATTAAACATTTAAATGCAAACAGTGGAATAGGCTTGGAGACCAGAGAAATGGCTAGAACGAGAGATATAAAAATGAGAGTCATCAGTATGGTATGTATCAGGAACACCATACTCCTGACTACACAATTTGAAAAGAAAATTTCACTAATATAAATGTAACAGGATCATTGTAGAAAGTTAGAAAAGGAAAATAAGCATCAATGAGAAAATAAAAATCATCTAGTTGATTTTTTTTCCAAAAACTAAATCATCTCAAACTTTGGTGCCTTGCCTATTATTATAATTATTAATTTAAAGTCTAGCTCTGTGATTTTTTTATTGGTGGAAAAATGTTAAACTCACGTGCTGGTGAGGATGCAAAGCAACAGAAATGCTCATTCACTGATGGTGGGAGCAAACAAAATAGGAGAATGGATCCTTATACGTCTTTTATCCAGCTTCAACAATTAGCAACCTTCTGTCATTCTCCTTTCACTTATGCCTCTCACCATTCCCAGTGATTGCTTTTTGGTTTATGAGATAAAGTTTGCATACAGTAAAACTCACCACTTTTACTAAACATTTCTGTGAGTCTGACAAACAAATATGCTCATATAATTCCTACCGTAATCGAGATATTGAAGAATTCCGACACCCTCAAAATGACCACAGGCATCTTTATAGTCAACTCCATCCCCATTCTCAGGGCCGGGCAAGCATTGGTCTGTCTTCTGTCCCCATAATTTTGTCTTTTCTGATGTGCAATACAAAGGAGATCATGTAGTACGAAGCCCTTTGAATCTGGCTCTTACTATTTTGATGCTCAAATTGTCCACAGTTTTTCCAGTGACAGTCCTTTCAAATCACTTCTTTGTCCTTTCACAGGTTGACATCAGTTGTTTGAACACTTCCTTCCTTTTGGTACAACAAGAATTCCAAGCTTATCTTATGCTTGCCTTGCTTCAGCTCTGAAATCAACCATTTTCCTAGGATCACCAGTTATATTTAATGGAAAATAGTATTTAGAAGCCAAAATCTGGGTGCTAGCCGTATTCATTGCTACTGAAACGAAGCCATTTGCAAGTTCTCTCAGTAGATAGAACTAGGAAATATGTGTCTGTAGATACATGTGCACATATAAGCATTTATATTTAATATTATCTATCTATCCATCTATCTTGAAAACCGCAAGTTCACATAGATATCTTTGATTCCAATCCAGAACTAACAGGTTGATACTAGTTTTCTTCCTTTTCATATTTGCAGCTTTCTTTCTCAACAGTGAGAAACCTGGTTTCCCCTTTTATTAATTTACTTATTTATTTAATCAAATCTCCTGTTTGTACCTCTTGTCTCTCTTCTGGTGCCACTCTTTTTCCAAATTCTCAGATTCCCATCTCTCTCTACTCAGATTCTCACAGCCCCTGTGAGAATGTCCACTTCACCCACTCTAGCATCCAACACCCATGCTACAAGCACAACTCCTTGCCAATCATGTCCTCCTCATACCACTTGGGTTACCTCTCTATCCCAGTGCATAGATGCCCTCCTTAGTTGGCTTGGGGGCTGACACTTTGTACCAAGCCTTGGGTGGATGCCCTTTTCAAACTGACGAAACTCTAATACCCAACTCTGGACCATCCCACATGAATGGACATCCTTGCCATTATACTCAGGCTCCAACACCACATAACAGGCCATCTCTGCTAACAGACAGCTTCCTCACCATATTTGATTTCTAAACTCTCATACCTGGCTGCCCCAGTATATTGACACCCTCTTTATCCCACTGGGGTTCTGACTCAGACCTTCTTTGGGCACCCCTTGTGCACCTGTATGGATGGTGTTCATACCTTGCTTGGGTCTGAGAGCCCACACCAGACTAGACACTGTCTTCACTCCCCTGGACATACAATGCCCCTCTTCCACTGCACCTATGCCTTCCTTACCTCTCTTGGGATCCAGCACCTCACACCAGACCTTATCTCCACATGAGCACTACCCTCCCACTGCTGGGCCTCTGATATCCCACACCAGGCCACTCTAATTCATAGATACCTTCTTCATCTCGCTTGGGCTCTGAGATGCTGCACCAGGGTGCCAACTACAAACGTCGGCATTGTCTATATCCTCTTTAAGCTCTAACAACACCTGCCAAATGGGGCCTCCACTAGGATGCCTTTCGCAACTCTCTAGGACAAGGGACTTCCTGTGCCAGGTGGCACCCTATCTTCCCCCATGGTATGGGGAACCTTCTCATCTCTCTTGGGATCTGATGCACAGATCAGGCCACCACTTTTCAAGGATGCCTTCTTCAATGACCCCACCCAGAGTGGGGCCACCCTAGTGCAGCATTTATACCTCCCTCACCCCACTTGGGTTCTGAAACCTCTCACTGGGAAGCTCCCCTACACGGACACCCTCCTCAGTCTACTTAAACTCTAACACCCGCAGTCAGGAAGCTCATCTACATGGGCGCCTCCTACCCGACTCAGCCCTGACACCCACATCCAGGACCCTCCCCTATGTGGGTGTCCACTTACTCCACTCAGTTCTCACACCCACATCCAGGACCCTGCCCTATGTGGGAGCCCCCACCTCCTGCACTCTGACACCTGCTCTGGTTCATTATGACTCCTGTCTACCACCTGCTAGCATTGATGCCTTCCCTACTGTGCCCTGATTAATGGCTGTAGGGCCAGTTTTTTTCAGGAAGGGAAGAGGAAGAATAAATGGAATAGAAAAAGGGGATACCCATTATCTTTTGAATAGTATTTTAATTTTGGAGAAAATACTCTCATTACAATTCCTATATTTCTTTTACTTTTTGCAGTTTTATTGAGATACGATTGACATACAGCACTGTATAAGTTTAGGTTGAACAGCATAGTTATTTGATTTACATATATGGTGCAATGATTACCACAATAACTTTAGTTAACATCCATCATCTCATATAGATACAAAATGTATATATATGATTCCTATTTTTCTAATTCAGGTACCTCACCTATCTTGCAATTGGAATGAAAGCATAGAACCAGCACGCATCAGTCTCATGCTCCCACACAAAACTTGCTGGTGAGAAGTGCGGGGACACAGGCGTTATGAGGCATCTCCATTTTCAAGGTGTGTGTTCGGGTTGTGGTGGGGCACCTGGCCTTTGGTGGTGACTGCAGGGGAGTGGTTTCCCAGTGGCCATGATGTCGAGGGCCTGGTACAGAAGTGGAGTGAATAGAATGGTAGTGGCTTTGCTCTGACTTCTTCCTTAATGGGGGACCAGCAAAAGTGAGAACAGTTCCATCATCAAACCACCTCTGCACCTCTGTCTTGGACACCCTTCCTCCCAGCCTTTCAGCGTAATCTCCAATATAATTCAATAAACATGCTTTCTGCTCAATCAGCCAGTGTCAACGTCTGCTTCTTGTAACTAAAAGCTTGCCTGATCCAGATGGCATTTAAGTGGTTAAGATTAGAGAACATTACCAAGTGAGAGAGAGAGTTGTCAACTGAAGAGAAGACTAAGCTTTTCTTCAGTAGACTTGGTGAGTATTTAAAAGTTCAAGGCAAATCAGTTTTCTCCCCTTCCTCAGTGCATTTGTGGAATCTCCAACAGCCTTCAAAAAGTACCAAATTAGATGTATCTTAGCAACTTTTCAGCTCTTGTTTTCCATGCTGTCCTTTTTATGCATTCGACATCCTACTTACACTAATTTTTTTAAATTTCACCAAAGTCTGCTGCCTGCACACCTTCACACATGTTCGTTCCTCAACATGACCAAATCAAGAGGCGTTTTCTTGGAAATCTTCCACTTTCTCTCCATTTAGAATTAAACATCCCCTCCTATAAATTTTCATAAAGCATTGTGTACGGATGAGGTAGTTACATATTTGTTTCATCATGAGTTCCTTGAGATACTGTGTCTTGTTTATTGTTGTATCCTTGAAATATCTAACGGAATTGCTTGGGTCAGTGAATGTTCTGTTAATGTTAGCTGCCTTGAAGAGACAGCAGAAAATAATGGAAAATTTGCTGTTGTTGGAGAAAGAAGATGTGCATTAACAAAAAACAAAGGCAACAGGAAAACAGCATAAATGACTTACTCATGTGGTGATAGTCACGTACCACACACAGATGGTATACGTTACACGTGCTTTGTGCCATAAGAAAGGGGGAAGTTCATTTAATCAACATTTATTAACCACTTATTCAGTACCACACATCACGCCAGGAAAAAATCAGGCGTGATCCCTGCCTCCTGGAACGTCCTGGGAGAGCTTAATCAACCACTTACTTCACGCAACATATGCTCATTGAACACCACGTGGTGAGGACACTGCATGTATATAGCCTCTCACCTCATGGAATTTATAGTCTTACAGGTTCAATAGTCTTTATTGGCAAGTGCTTCATTCTAGAGGCAAGATTTATGGTGAAGAAAAAAAGGGAGACTTTTTATTAGTATTGTTAAGATTCAGAGTGAACCAAGGCAGGGCTTAGGATGGGGCTTGAGAGCAAGAAGTAACATGACCTCAGGAGGACTGGAAGCGGGGGAGTCGGGTCAACTGATGCAGGTGTTGCAAGGAGTGGCATGGTGGGGGCGTGAAACCACAGCCCTACTTGACTGCCTGGGTCATCAGGTTATTGTGGCTTCCGGGATCTAGCTGAGCCGTGATAAAATAGTGCTTTTGGGAAATTAGTCTTCTGATTTATGGTATGGGCTTCACATGTGAACAGCATCCTCTGTGTGAAGTTGTGACACAATGAGACACGAGAACTTGTTTAAAACAAACACAATAATAGCTCTTGAAAGAACATCTTGACCAGTGGCAGGTATGATTGTGAAACCTGAGTGGAATAACCCTGATAGACTACAGGGTCTTAGAAGCAGGAAGCTTAAGCCACCCAGGGGTATGCCAATCTGCCTCAGGATGAAGACAAAGCTCCTTTGCACGTCAGAGAAGGTCCTCGTGACCAATCCCCTTCCTGTCCCTCTGGCTTCATCTGTCATAGCAACAGAGACCATATTCTAGTTGTGAGCATGCCCAATGACTTTGGTGCCCTAAGATCGCTGTGATATTTCTGCTTTAGAAACTCTGGCCACACCCTCCCTGGGACCACCTTCCCACTTCATAACTGTGAAGCTGCTGTTGGATGTTTGAACTAAGACTTGAGGTAACACTCTCTCTGAAGCTTTTTCTGACAATCCAGGGAAGAATCGATGATGACTAAATTTGTGCATTCATTTTTACCTGTATTGAATTATATCATTAATTTTGAGGTACCCTATTGCAGCTATTTATTTATACATGCTCTTGGCATGTATACATACATACATAACATTGATGACATATCACATGTATTTTTATAAGCCCAACAATGAGCACAATGCCTGGACAGCTAGAAATCTCTGAGTTATTTTTTGTTGTATAAATGAATAGATGAGTCACAGCTTAGAGGACCAATATTTTTTGGTTGGACTGTATACAGAATTCCTAGATGAAGTTGTTTATAGAAGTTCAGGGCTCAAAAGAGTTCCAGTCTTTTAAGGAAATTTACTGATATTTTGGAAAAGGGAATTGGGCATGCAATAAGACTTTCACACGTTAATAATTACTTATTTTAGGTGGACAAACAACATTACCAGACTTACGTTGCTTGATTACTTTGATTTCTGGAGTCACTTTTGGCTCAACACATTAAAAAGAATTACCTCTGAAAAACTTTATGGATAAGTGGATGTCCTGTGGCAGGGCTGGATGCCAGCACAGGCGAATGATCAGCACATAAGGGACAAGTTGTTCTTCTTCCTTCAAACAACTGCCCTCATTCCTGTGAATAAAGCAAAAAAATCAGAATAAGACAGAGCATGTAAGCAGAGACAAGCAGCCTAGTGCAGCACGGGGGACAGAAATTGTACAATGAAGCAATGACAGTGTGAATCAGCGCACACCCCAGGAGGCCATACTGCACAGCCATCAAGATCATCGGGAGGATTGCACGGTATTCAGCCAAACATTTACAGGTCACTGTCCATGTAGACTTGTTATAAAAATTTATAAAAACTGTGCCTACTATGAGACAGTTGGAGAAAGAGTATCTCTACAGAGGAAAAGTGATCAACGGATGACTTTCACATCCCCCTGGAGCCTTCTTAGTTTCAGACCAGATCTGCATCCTACAGGGGTTTCTGTTGCTGGGCCATTGATAAGCAGTATATCTCACCCCACATCCCTTCTGTGCAGTCTTACGCATCTGGCTGGAGGGTTGACAACAGGAGATGGACAGAGAACGGAGGGCTTTGCCTTCCCCGTGCACAGCCCCATGGGCAGCCTGAGCAACAGGGTCCTTCTCTGCCCCACTGCCTCTGCAGGGCCATATGGACACCTGGGCCATTATGCAGGGCCCAAGCTCCGAAGGAAGGCCTGCTCACACTTTTGTCATAATTTTGATGACAATCCCAAATCATTTGAGGATGAAATCGGGATAGAGATAATAAACAAAAGGTATAGACCTTTCTTCATTGTTCCTGTTTTTAGGATGAGTGACGGCTCTCAAACTTATACAGGAAAAAGTAATTTTGAGTAAGCCAATGTCATCATTTGGTGTTATTATAAACACCACATATATACTTCATTTATTTATGTCACATTCATTTGCTAATAGACATAATTTTAAACGTAAGCTTATAAATGAGTGCCTGAGCAAACACATCATATTTCATAGAAACCAATCTGTTTTCTCTCCCATTTTGAGTAAGCAAGATTTTAGGGTTTTAATACTTTTCCTCAGTTTTGAGTAGAGTCTCTTTGCCTGGGATCTCAAGGCATGCTCCCCAAGAGATTCCATGTTCTGCCATCCTTAATTCTGTGACTGGAATGTGCTACCTTCACTATTACATATTTAACTTATTTCCTTAAAAAAAACAGCAAGACTTTTTAATATTGTGAAGTGAAACCCGCATACTAAAAAGTAAAATATAAGACAAAGAGACAGAAAACAACCCAAAATGTATAGATCAATAAATCATCACTGAGAAATGTCCTATGACTATTGCCTAGGGAACCCATCAGAACACGGCCCACTGTGGTCCCTGGACCACTCCTCCTCCCTGTTCTGAGTTCTTCCACTGAAGTGTAGCTTTGCTTGTTTTCAAACTTTGTTTCACTTGAAAAATACAGAATGGATTATTCTGTCTCTGATTTCTTTCACTTAATGTTATGTCTCTGAGTCTCATCTTAAGTATCCCACATAGGATCAGTCTGCTCACTTTGATGACTCTCCTCTTGTATAAATACACCACACTACACTTATCCGTCCTAACCATCCACCACGTGCATAATGCATTTATCCACTCCACACATGTCTATAGACATTTGGATTGATTTAAGATTGGGCTCTTATCCTAATTGATAATTGGGTCATCAGAAGGTAATCACCATTTTATAACGCATCTTCTGATGCAAATGTGCATGTCTTTCTCTTGGCATGTACCTACTAGAAGAGGAATTATTGGGCCTTAGGAAACATGTGTCTTCATATCTAATAGTTAACGCCAAACTGTTCTTCAAAGATGCTGTGTGTGTTAGTTTACATTCTACCCACAGTTCCTTTGTTCTTCTATTTAAAACTATTTTTTCTTTGTTTGTGGCTTATTTACCACTTATAATTTATACCTTGGTAATTTTAATACAGAATCATACTTGTTAAAATTACAAAAGAGTTTGCAAGCTAAGTAGCTGTACCTTTTTATCCTGTATGTATGGAAACCAAAATTCAAGGAAAGAAAGAGAATATCTGAAGAGTTTATCTTCTGATTGACCAGGTTTTCTCTTCCAGGTAGACTTTATAATCCCTACACGTCTTAATAGCCCCCAGAACCTGTGTGAAATAGGACTTACCCACATTAGGCATTCTCCTGGGGGACTTTACTCACTGTGATCTTACAAGGTCTCCTGGCTTAGAAACAGGGTAAGACAAAAACACACATTTACAAGTGCATTCCTCAGATATCATCCCAGGACACTCTTAACTTCCAATTTTATACATACTACACAGCTTGAGTTGCTTAGCGTATGATTTTATTGGGCTTCTCAGTTGCATTATTATTGACATTATTTTTTTTCTCACCTACGCATTGTCTGTTCTCCAATGTAAAAAAACCCAAACTGTGGGAAAATAAATTCTAACCCTTTTCTTCAGAATTGTTTCTTCCCTGCATATGTTTTTTGTTACGTTGTAGTGTTGGCTATGGGAAAATAATAAAGTATTTTTTAAGTGGTTTTAGGATTTATTCAATTAAGAGCAGTTGAAATGCGGTTTCAATGCTGAGAATATTTATAAATATAAGGACAATTTAATTCCACTTAAATACAAGCAAACTTCAGATTTTTTTTCAAGTTAGAATTAAATATTGCGAAGAAACTATTTATATTGCAAAGAAAGCTACTGAGAAAGTTGATTTTTATTGTTTTCTTTTCGTGTCACATTTATTTTGACTTCTAATCTGCTAGAACTCTTTGTATTCCTTATGTGAAGACAGCAATCATTGAAAGCAAAATAGTATAATGGAATTTACTGTTATAAGCACCAACTCCTGCAAAGATGGGTGGGAAGCCAAGTGTTAAAAAGTTATTTTATTAATGGGGTTTCAGCTCTGATATGCAAACAGCTGAGAAATTATCACTTTCACCCATACACAAGAAAGAGCTGGACAAACTACAAATCAATAACTTTGCTTGGACCAATTAAAAAATCTAGACCACCCTGAAACCTGGAGAGACAGGTGACTAAAGAGAGCCACACTGAACATCTGCTAACCTGAAAGCTATGGGACCCACACTGGGATGGAAATGGTAATTTTGACAAATTGCTGGAGTCTGAATGTGAAATATTGGAAAATAAGAAACTTCTGGGGACCTCAGTTTTGAGGATCCCTCACATTTTCATGAGTTTTAATTCCAGGAACCACAGCAGCTTCTCCTGGTGAAGAGCTAAGAAAAATACTCTCCAGTATCTGGCAGGGGGAGGTGTGTGAAGTAACTATCACAAAATACACCTAGAGTGTTTCCATAACAAAGGTCTACCCTGCAGGGGAAAAGACTTTACCAGAAACCATCTCACATGAAACAGCTCCTGCCCCCTCCAGCCTTCCTGTCTCACCTGAGGAGAGTGCAAAAGTAAGGAACAACAGTGAAGGTCACAGCCCGGGGACATGGACACACTGAAGACTGAAACTTATCTTAAGATTATAGAACACTCCTCCTTCTCTTCAGAACGTGGAAAATTATGAGTTAAAGAGGACACTACATAATGATAAAGGGATAAATTCTCCAAGAAGACGCAGAATCCTTAATGCACCGAGTGTCAGAATATGTGGCACAAAAACTCATAAAACTGTGATGAGAAATGGGCAAATCCACTGCTACAGTGGAATCTTCAACAGCCCTCTGTCAGTGTTTGATAGATCAAGCAGGCTGAACATTTCTAAGAATATAGTTAATCTAAACAGCATCATCAATCAACTTGATCCGATTGACATTTATAGAGTACTCCATCCAACAACAGCAGAATATACATTCTTCTCAAGCTCACATGGCACATTCTCCTACATGACCACATTCTGAGCCATAAAACAACCTCAACACATGTAAAATATAGAAATAAAACAAAATATATTCTCAGACCACAATGCAATGAAACTGGAAATAATTAATAGAAAAATAACTGGGAAATATCCAAATATTTGGAAATTTAATAACACATGAGTCAATGAAGAAGTTTCAAGAAAAACAAACTTATTGTTTTACCTAAATGAAAGTGAAAATACAACTTAAAATTGATGGAATGCAGTGAAAGCAATGCTTAGGAGTAAATTTATAGCTTTAAATGTATATATTAGAAAATAAAAAATATTTGTGATCAATAATCTAAACTTCCAATTTAGGAAACTAGAGAAAGAATAGCAGTTTCAACCTTGAAGCAAGCAGAAGAAGAGAAATAATACAAGTTAGAGGAGAAGTCAATGAAATTGAAAAGAAGAAATCAACTGAGAATATCAGCAAAACCATAGTTCTCAGAAAAGATCAATAAAATTGATAAACCTCTAGCTAAGCTAGCTAAGAAAACATGAGAGAAAGCACAAATTGCCAATATCAGAAATGAAAGAGAGGTCATCACTACTTATTTCATAGATATTAAAAGTATAACCAAGAGATATTATGAATAACTCTATGCCTACAAATTTGATAACTCAGATGAAATGGAACAATTTCTTGAAAGGCCAAGTACCAAAATTCAGAAAACGAAACATCAATAACCTGAGTAAGGATAATATCTATTAAAGAAATTGAATCAATAATTAATAACCTTTAAAAAACGAGCAACCTAGATATTTTCACTGATGAATTCTACCAAACACTTAGGGAAGAAAGGATACTAATACTCTATAATCTCTTCCGGAAAATAAAAGCAGAGGAAACACTTCCAAACTCATACTATGAAGTCATCATCACCCTAGTAACAAAGTCAGATAAAGACATTAAAAGATGAGGAAACTACAGACCAATATCTTTCTTGAACAAATTGAATTCAAAAAGGTATAAAAGGAATTATATACCATGACCAAATTGGCCATATTCCAGATTTGCAATGCTGATTCAATATTCAAAAATCAATTGCTGTAATCCACTGTGTCAACAAAACAAAGAAGAAATATTATATGATCATATTAATTGATGCATAAAAAGCATTTGACAAAACCCAGCAACCACTCATGATATTTTTAAAGCCATTCTTAGCAAACTAGAAATAGAAATGAGCTTCCTCAATTGATAAAGAATGTCTACAAAAATCCTACAGCTAACATCATACTTTATTGTGAGAAACTGGACTCTTTTTCCTTCAGATCAAGAAAAAGATGAGGATGTCCCATTTCCACACTCTCTTTCAGTGTCATGCTGGAGGTACTAGATAAATGCAAGAAGACAAGAAAAGGAAATGAAAACTCACATACTGGAAAGAAAGAAATAAAACCTTTTTTTTCCCCTCACAGATGATGTGATTGTCTATGTAGAAATTACAAAAGAATTGAAAATAGTCTCTAGTTAATAAGCAATTGCAGTAGAAAATAATGCTATGTATGCAGAAAACAATGTTAACATACAAAAGACAATTGCTTTTCTATATACCAGAGTTAAATAATTGGAATTTGAAATTAAAAACAGAATAACATTTACAATAGCACCAAACAATGAAATACATAAGGGTAATTCTAACAAAAGATATACAGGAATTATATGCAGCAAATTAAAACCTGATGAAACAAATCAGAGAAGACCTAAATAAATGGATGAATATTCTGTGTTGATGGCTGGAAGAATCAATATTGTTAAAATGTTACTTCTTCCACATTGATCTATAGATTGAAAGCAATCCCAATTAAAATCTCATAAATCTATTTTACAGATATTGACAAAGCGACTTTAAACTTTATGTGAGAAGGCATAATACCAGAATATCCAATATTATACTGAAGAAAAAGAACAAACTTTTAGAACTCACATTACTCTATTTTAAGACATCGTAAAGCTATACTAATTATGACAACAGGGTAGTGGTGAAAGAATAAATACATAGATCAATAGAACAGAATAGAGAGCTCAGAAGTAGACCCACACAAATATAGTCAACTGATACCTGACAAATGAGCGAAGGCAATTTAACGGACAAAGTGTAGCTTTTTCAACAAGTTTTGCTAGAACATTGGAAATTCATGTGCAAAAAAAGGAATCTAGGCACATACCTTACGCTTTCTGCACAAATGAACTCAAAATTGATCCTAGACTTAAAGGTAAAAAGAAAATCTGTAAAATTCCTTGAAGGAAATATAGGAAAAAGTCTAGGTAACATCGAGTTTGGCAATAAGTTTCATATAGAGCACCGAAAGTACAATCCATGAAATTAAAGGTGAAAAAATTGAACTTTGCTAAAATTAAAAATTTTGGCTCTGAAAAAGACACTGTTAATAAAATGAAAACAAGTTACAGAATGGGAAAAAAAAGTATTTGTAACACATACATCAGATGATAGAATTGTATCCAACATATACTAGAACTCTTAAAACTCAACAATAGGAAAACAAAAAGAACATTTAAAAAATGGGCAAAGAACTGAGCTTACACCTCACCAATGAGGATATATAAATGGCAAGCAAAGATTATGATACAGTTCTGGTGTTGAAAGAACCAAGTAGCAGCATTAAAAGGCACTCTAATTTCAAACAACATGAGAAACAACGCACTTTGGTCACTGACTGCTGCCATCTCCTTGCCCAGGCACAGGGTGGATGCAAGTTCTGTTCACTCTGAGAATCTCCACTGCTATATGGCTGCATGGCCCAGTTCTGTCCTAGGTGGGCTCACCTGGACTACTGGTTTGTTTCAAGGGGTCTGATGGCCTTCCTGAATTCCATCTTAACAGCCTAACCTTGTTGGTCAGTTCATTGGGCTGATGGTGGTGCTTGGCTGGGGCTCGCCTCAGGGGTCACACTAGCCAAGCTTGGATTTCTTTGGCAATGTGCAGTATTTAAATGTTTAGGATTCAATTCTAGTCAACTGGATATATTGTCTGTCCCTCTTTTTTGAATCTGGGGTTGTTTGTCTCTTAGCAATAAGCTTTGCTATCAATCTCTCCAGAATTATGTTCCATAGACTCTCTTTTCTTTTTGCTATTGTTTTAAAAGAGAGCCCGGAATCAGGAAAAATCTAAGCCATATCTTCTCAAAGAGCCTGACTGGCCCTCTGTGAGTTGGGCAATGACTAGTAGGAAGTGCTTGGGAGGGGCCAGGTTTGTCTTGTGTTCAATCCTAACTTCTACTAAACCTCCCACCTTCCTGTTCTCCTAATATGAATTTTTTCTTGGGACCAACAGTGGCATTTCACTAAACCTGGAAGACTGCTAATTACTTAACTTTCTGTCTTTCTTTAAAAATGAATTCCACCAGCAAAGAGCTCTTTCTTTGTTTTTCCTTTTTGCTTGCAGATACATCATTTTCAGCCTAAAACTGGCTCTCTGTAGAATCTTAGCGAAGGCCACAACAACATGCTAATGACAACATTGAACTTCAGCTGAGCCCCTTGCTCTGAGAAAGTGGGGAACTTCCCCTACCCTGCCCTCACATAGTCCCAAATAATACCTGTCTCTATACTTCCTCATGATCCTCATGATTCTCATAAGACTCACAAATGACTCCTTGTTTGCCTGCTTAAAACCCTCCTTTTTTGAGTGACATCAGCAACAGGGCAGAGTGAGCTGTTTCCTTTGTCTCTCCCCATTTTGAACTACAACCAAATGGACATTCACTGACAAATGGAGGAAGCTCACACAGCACAACAGGGTGCTTGAAAGACACACACAGCTATACATCTGAGGGTGGGTGGACTGGCACCCCTGGAAGTGGTGGAGATAGGTGAGCACTCCCTACTCTCCCCTGGTAGCCCTGTGCATGCACAGGAATACTTTCCAGCCTGGATCAAGTGCCCTGAAAGTGGAAACATGCACTAAAGCAACTGTAGGAGGACTCAGTAGTCCTTAGCCTGCTTTTAATCACTTCCCCAGTGAGGAGGGGGAGTCCATGGTGCAACTGTGGGCAATAGCTCAGAAGGGGAGAAGAAATGGAAGGAACCTGTTTAAATTAATGGAGATAAGAGGCTATGAGAAAATGGACTATCTCATCTATGAGAGTTTTATACAATCCTCATGGTAACCACTATGCAAAAGTGAGGTAACCACTATGCACAATTCACAAAAAGAGAGAAAATGGAGAAAACCTCCTCAGAAAATCACCAAAATGAAATGGCAGTCAGAAATACAAAGGAGGAGAAACAATGGAAACAGAGAACAGCCAGAAGACAAGAGATAAAATAGCAGTATTAGGCCCTCATATACCAATAATCACTCTAAATATAAACGGATTGAATTCTCCAATCAAAAGACACAGAGTAGCTGGATGGATTAAAAAACAAGACCCAACAATATGCTGCCTCCAGGAAACACATCTCAGCTCTAAAGACAAAGATAGGCTTAGAATGAAGGGAGGGAAGACAATACTCCAAGCTAATGGCAAACAAAAAAAAAAGCAGCTGTTGCCATACTTGTATCAGACAAAGCAGACTTCAAGTTAAAAAAAGACAATAAGAGGTAAAGAGGGGCAGTATATAATGATAAAAGATATATTCCACCAAGAGGACATAACACTTATTTAAATATATACACTTACCACAGGGGCACCAAAGTACACAAAGCAATTGTTAACAGACCTAAAGGTAGAAATTATCAGTAGCACAATAATAGTAGAAGACCTCAACACCCCACTTACATCAACGGACAGATCATCCAGACAAAATGTCAACAAGGAAATGGTAGATTTAAATAAAACACTTGATCAGATGGACTTGATAGATATATAGAGAACATTCCATACAAAATCAGCAGAATACACATTCTTCTCAAGTGCACATGGCTCATTCTCAAAGATAGACCATATGTTGGGAAACAAGGCAAGCCTCAATAAATTTAAGAAGATTGAAATCATCCCAAACATCTTTTCCAACCACAATGTTATGAAGCCAGAAATCAATTATAAGAAAAAAACTGAGAAAGTCAGAAATATGTGGAGACTAAACAACATGCTATTGATCAACAATTAGAACAATGAAGAAATCAAAGGAGAAATTAAAAAATACCTGGAGACAAACAAAAATAAAAATAAAACATATCAACTCTTATGAGATGCAGCAAAAGCGGTCATAAAAGGGAAATTCTTAGCAATACAGGCCCATCTCAACAAGAAAGAAAAATCCCAAATAAGTAATCTTAAAATGCACCTAACAGAACTAGAAAAAGAAGAACAAAGTGCAAAGTCAGCAGGAGGGAAATAATAAAAATCAGAACAGAAATAAATGAAATAGAGACTAAAAAACAGTAGAAAGGATTAATGAAACTAAGAGCTAGTTCTTTGAGAAGATAAACAAAAGTGACAAATGCTTAGCCAGACTCACCAAGAAAAAAGAAAGAAGCTTCAAGTAAATAAAATTAGAAATGAAAGAGGAGAAATTACAACAGACGCTGCAGAAATGCAAAAGATTATAAGAGAATACTATGAAAAACTATATGGCCACAAATTGGATAACCTAGAATAAATGGATAAATTCTTAGATTCATAAAGCCTCCTAAAACTGAATCAAGAAGAAATAGAGAATCTGAATAGATCAATTACAAGTCAAGAGATTAAAAAGGTAAATAAAAACCTCCCAAAAAATAAAAGTTCAGGACAAGATCATTTCTCTGGAGAATTCTACCAAACATTCAAAGAAGACTTAATAACTATATTTCTCAAACTATTCCAAAAATTTGAAGAAGATGGAACACTTCCTAACTCATTCTATGAGGACAGCATTAGTCTGATACCAAAACTAGACAAGGACAATACAAAGGAGGAAAACTACAGGCCAATATACCTGATGAACTTAGATTCAAAAATCCTCAAGAAAATATTGGCAAACCACCTACAGCAATACATTAAAAGGATCATATACCACGATCAAGTGGGATTTATTCCAGGGATGCAGGGATGGCTCAATATCCACACATCAATCAAGGTGATACACCACATTAACAAAATGAGCAATAAGAATCACATGATCATCTCAATAGCTGCAGCGAAAGCATTTGATAAGATCCAACCTCCATTTATGATAAAAACTCTCAATAAAATGGGCATAGAAGGAAAGTACCTCAACATAATAAAGGCCGTATACAGCAAGCCCACAGCCAACATCATACTTAATGAGCAAAAACTGAAAGCCATGCCTCTGAGAACAGGAACAAGACAAGGGTCTCCATTCTTTCCACTCTTATTCAATGTAGTACTGGAGGTTTTGGCCAGAGAAATAAGGCAAGAAAAATAAAAGGAATCCAAATTGGAAAGGAAGAAGTGAAACTTTCTCTATTTGCAGATGCCATGATTCTATACATAGAAAATCCTAAAGAATCCACCAGAAAGCTGTTAGAAACAATCAACAATTACAGCAAAGTTTCAGGGTACAAAATCAATTTTAAAAAATCAGTTGCATTTCAATATACTAACAGTGAACTAGCATAAAGAGAAATCAAAAATACAATCCCATTTATAATCACAACAAAAACAATGAAATATCTAGGAATAAACTTAACCAAAGAGGTGAAAGACCTGTACACTGAAAACTATAAGACATTATTGAAAGAAATTGAAGAATATGTAAAGAAATGGAAAGATATTTCATGTTCATGGGTCAGAAGAATAAAGATAGTTAAAATGTCCATACTACCTAAGGCAACCTACAGATTCAATGCAAGCCCATTTGCAATCTCAATGACATTCTTTACAGAAATAGAACAAAGAATCCAAAAATTTATATGGAATAGCAAAACACTCTGAATGGCCAAAGCAATCCTGAGAAAAAAGAACAAAAAGCTGGAGGCATCACAATCCCTGACTTCAAAACATACTACAAAGCTACAGTAATCAAATCAGCATGGTACTGGCACAAAAACAGACAAACAGATCAATGGATCAGAATTTAAAGCCCAGAAATAAAACCATCCATTTATGGACAGATAATCCTCAACAAAGTAGCCAAGAAAATACAACAGAAAAAGGAAATTCTCGTCAATAAATGGTGTTAGGAAAACTGGACAGCCACACGCAAAAGAACGAAAGTAGACCATTATCTTGTACCACACATAAAAATTAACTCAAAATGGATTAAAGATTTGAATGTAAGCCCTGAAATCATAAAACTCCTAGAAGAAAATATAAGCAGTACACTCTTTGACATGACATTGGTCTCAGCAACATCTTTTCGAATACCAAGTCTACTGGGGCAAGGGAAACAAAAGAAGAAGTTAACAAATGGGATTGTCAGACTAAACATCTTCTATAAAGCAAAGGAAACCATGAACAAAACAAAAAGATGACCGATCAACTGGGAGAAAATATTTGTAAATCATTTATCTGACAAGTGGTTGATCCCCAAAATATATAAAGAATTCATACAACTCAACAACAAAAAATCTGAACCAACCCAATCAAAAAATGGGGAGAGGATATGAACAGACATTTTTCCAAAGACGATTACAGATGGCCAAGAGACATGTGAAACGATATTCAATATCACTAATTATTAGAGAAATGCAAATCAAAACTACAATGACATATCATCTTACACCAGTCAGAATGGCTATAATCACCAAGAGAAAAAACAACAAATGTTGGAAAGGATGTGGAGAAAAGGGAACCCTCATACACTGCTGGTGGGAATGCAAACTGGTGCAGGAACTATGGAAAACAGTATGGAGATTTCTCAAAAATTTAAAAATAGAAATACCATATGATCCAGCTATCCCACTGCTGGGCATTTATCCAAAGAATTTGAAATCAATGATCTAAAGAGATTTACATACCCCTATGTTTATTGTAGCATTATTCACAATAGCCAAGATGTAGAAGCAGCCCAAGTGCCCTTCTACAGATGAATGGATAAAGAAGAAGTGGTATATATATACAATGGAATACTACTCAGCCATAAAAAAGGTCAAAACCGTCCCTTTTGCAACAACATAGATGCACCTGGAGGGTATGATACTAAGTGAAACAAGCCAGTCAGAGAGAGACAAATACTGCATGATTTCACTCATATGTGGAAGATAAATATACAGATAAAGAGAACAGATTAGTGATTACCAGAGGGGAAGGGGGTTGGAGGGTCGACAAAAGGGATAAAAGGGCACATATGTACAGGCCGGCTCCATGGCCGAGTGGTTAAGTTCTCACGCTCCGCTGCTGCGGCCCAGGGTTCGGATCCTGGGGGCGGACATGGCACCGCTCATCAGGCCACGTTGAGGCGGCATCCCACATCCCACAACTAGAAGGACCTGCAACTAAGATATACAACTATGTGCCAGTGGGGGTTTGGGAAATAAAGCAGAAAAAAAAAAAAAAAAGATTGGCAACAGTTGTTAGCCCAGGTGCCAATCTTTAAAAAAAAAAAAAAGGGGCACATATGTAGGGTGATGGATTAAAAACTAGACTACTGGGGGTGAGTATGATGAAGTATATTCAGAAATTGATAAATAATAATGGACATCCAAAATTATACAATGTTATAAACCATTATGATCTCAGTAAAATGAATTGAAAAAAAACCCTCCTTTTTAATCAATGAACATAATTCCTATTGCAATCACCTGATTAAAATCATCTCCTAATTGTCTGATGTGATCTGTCTTCACGCCACATCCTTAAATTTTCCCCCCGCGTTACCGAATGCAGCAGCATTGTTTGGTACACAGCGTGATGCTTCAATGCATTTCCCAGCCCATGAGAGTGGGTCCTCTCTGCCCACTCTTTCTCTCCCCCATTTAATCTACTTGACATTTTAGAATCTATTATGTCAGCACCTCCAAATCTCAATTTAAATTTTATATAGACTTTGAGTTTTTGAAGAGCAAGTCATAGAAACCAAAAGGCAAATTGGCATAAATGATAAAAGATATTTATGAGTTTACCATGTGGGAATCCAAGATAGAGATGCCTCAGGATGCTCTCAGCCAGGGGTTCCAGTTCTGCTTCTATGGGACATTCTGAGGTCTGCTCTCCTGCGCATGCTGGTTTGAGCCTTGACTGACAGACAGATGCTCTGTGTCACATCTGTGGAGTTAAATGAAGACCAGCCAAATGAGAATAAACAAAGGCGATTTATTTAGAGCTTGCCACAGTGAGGCAGTCAGCCACCATCACTTGTGTTTTGGTAAAGATTCAAAGGAAGGCAGAGGACAGTGAAAACTTCATATTGAAAAACGAAGGCTCAGGTGTGCCCTGACAGGAGCTGTGAGCCTGGGGAAGCTGGGGTGGCTGCTAGAAGTCAGGCGTCCCATGGGATTGGTTAGGGGAGCATCTCAAGTCATCGTCATTTTAGGTCTATTGTTACAGGGGTTATTATTTAGCTTCCTGGGTTGTCGTTAGACTCAAAGACTTGTTACAAGCCTGACTTACAGCTAACACCTGCCTTCCTGGGCTGGTTGCTGCAGATAACGGGTTGGTTTCTTGGGCTGGTTGCTGCATGCTGTGGGTCAGAGTTCTATCTTTATATATGGTCTGGCCATTATCCGTCGTATATTCAGCCTCTTAATTTCTGCATGACAGCATGTGGAGAGAGAGAGACAGAGACAGAAAGAGAGGAAGGAGGAAGAGGAGGAGGAAGAGGGGAGAGGAGACGAAGGAAAGAGTCAGGAGGATAGGACAGGGTAAGAGAGGAGAGGGAGAAAGGAAGGGAAGGGAGATGAGGAGAAGGATGGGACAAGAGTGGGAGGGGAGGGAAGGAAACCAAAGCAGATTTTTCTAGAGGCCATGGAAAATATCTCCATGCATTTGGCTGGCCTCAATTGGTCTGCAAGCCATTCCCAAGCCCTCTGATGGGGGACAAGGTGACATATTTAGATTTTTCCTGCTCAAGGCCTGAGAAAGAGCCCGTGCTTTCCCTGAGCTAAAAGGCTACACGGGGGTGAGGTACATGCCTGAACACAATAGAGATTCTATTGGGGAAAAAAAGGAAACACTGCCTCAACATTTTATTTTTCTAGACAATTCTTTAACTTGCGTATGTGAAATAATTTAACTTTAAAATTCTGTCCTCAACCACCCGGAAAAATTTTGAATAGGAAAAGTTGTCACATCTAGACTCCCATTTTCAGAGGAAGTCCCCCCAACACTATCACACATGGAAGCATTTCAACTTCCAAATATAGCCAACTGCTATTATTTACACATGGGGTGACCCATGGGACTCTGGTACCCACAGATTTTTCTCGTGAAACAATAGATGTTGCCTAAGCCTTCTGAAGATCATCCACATTTATTTTGTTGTTACAAGTTTAGAAAAATTAAAAACCCTATAAATAATCAAACTCCTTGCAAAATTCTCTGGGAAGTTTAAGATTCTGTTGTTAACTGATTGCTTATTTGTGCTAAAAAAATTATAAAACACACTTTTACCAAAAATGGACTTTACTGTGTTAATATTTAACTGTTTTCCCTAAAAGCATTTTGATCATAAAAATGAGTATTGTCTTGTTCATTTGTATATTTACCAATTTAGAAAACTAGCTAAAGACCAACATCAACAATTATAGTTTTCTCTTTAACAATGTCCATAAATAAAAAAAATTCTTGAGGGGCATTTAAATCTGCATACTAATTATAAGTTATAGATAAATAAAAATGTTTTTGTGTCTGTAATTTGGGAGATAGCTGATTCAAACCAGGAAGGGTAGGCGTGTACCTATAACATATGATAAAAGCACAGCATGAAGGGGAGACATTTAAGCTGTGTATACCTATTTCCGAGCTTAAAATTATTCAGAGGCCATGGTATACTTGTCTTCCCCTCACACACAGATATGGGCATTCATGGTGTACATAAAACAGACAGAAAAAATAAATAAATACTGAGTTCCTAGCTTTGAGCTCCTGGCTGTGTCACATTGCTCTCAGAGGCACACAGTGGCCTTAGTTGGCTTTGCTGAGACTGAGTATGCTAATTTGCTTTCGTCAGCTGTGCTCTCTGTCAAAGATCCTAAAAAAGTCTTATTTGTTCTTTCTATTACTCCTGACAAGAGGAATCTCTACCCTCTATCTTTAGTACAGATCAAGATTGCTTCTGAAATTCTTTTTAAACCTGTTATCTTACAGAAGCACTAAGTTTATCTTTCTACATCATCTATAATTTGCCAGGGGCTGGAGTGGCTGAACAGGTTTAAAACACAAAATGGACACAACACATGTTCTTGGGGACCTCACAGGCCAGTGGAGGTGGGTCGTGGTGCACATGATAAGCGTTGTGAGCTGGATCAGGGCGTGGAAAATAGAGGGTTCTGGAGACTGGCTCCTGAGTGACAGGAGTCACTAGAGATTTTAATCCTGAGAGAAGATAGAGATGCCGTGAGAAGCCAAGTGCAGAGAGAAATGTAGGAAATATTCACTCATTGGTTCACACATACGTTCAACAAATACTAGGTGATAAGTACCAGGTCCTATAGTCAGAACATTGTTCTGAGACTGGAGGACTCAGAGATACCTGGAGAAATCTTGAGAACACACCTTGAGGGGCTTACAGTCTAACCAGGGACACCTTGGGCATAATGACGCAGCAGTGGGAGAAGGTCAAAGGGCTGTGTACATAATGGGCTGGAAAGTCCAGAGAGAGATAGTAAATGAGAAGTAAAAGGAACCTCTTCATGGAAGAAAACTCTAGTAAGTAGAACTTTAATGGGTGGGATAGATTATCTGATTGAAAGAAAATTTGCCTCAAAATAACTTCGCTAATCTTAATAGGGCCTAAAGATAATGGGTTAAAAAAAAGTTGGTCAAAATAGCAAATTCTATTTGATTTCTCTTTTGGGAAAATACGATTTCTGTATTACTATATGATTTAATTCATTAATCCTTTTATCCCACCTTTATCTATTGAATGCCCATGATGTGTCAGACCCTGTTCTACGCCTTGGGGCCACATCAGTAGATAAAAGAGATTACTTGCTTTCATAAAATGAAAATTCTAGGCAGGAAGAGAATATGTAATTAAGAGTTACTATAAAAATGTCTGCGGATTTGTTACTGTCTTCATTGATTGGAAAGAAAAATTACGAGAAAGGAATTAATACTCGTCACACACTTATTATACTGTAAGCATTGTGACTTTATATGCATATGTCTCAGTTTACATTCAAAGTAAATATAAGGTGTAGATGCTATTATCTTGACTTACTGTAGAATAAACTAAACTAAGGCTCTGAGAGGTGTATTAATCTAGAAACCATGAAAATTACAAAGAAAGTTCATCAGGGTCTCTGGATATAGGATCAATATAAGAAAATTTGCGTGCAGAAGGACATCATTTATAATGGAAACAAAACCATGGGTCAACTCAAGGATTGAGGTAGCAAAGAGTTTGCAAAAACATTACACAGAAAATTTATTTATAAAATGTTACTGAAGCTATTAAAGAATACCTTAATTAATAATGAGATAGCCTATATTCAAGTATTCAAACAATGAAAGTCACAAAGATGTTACTGATGGCTAAGTCAATCTGTGATCCAAACATTTACAAATGAGCAATTAGAATTAGTACACATGCATTCTAGAATGCCTTTAGAATTGTAAAACTCCAAGAAGAGACCAAAAGTTTATGAAAAAGACGAGCAAGGAAGGTGGACTTAACTTGACATATATCAAGATTATTTTGAAGTTATAATAAGATTAAGAGTTTGTCACATGTATCGATGAAATAGAAGGGAGAACCAAGAAAAAGAGGTTGTATATCTAACTAAATTTCTCATAGAACATGCAGAAATATAGTTTATGATCTCCTGAAAAGGAAAGGATATTTTAGATAAAATATAGAAAGCACAACTCATAGTCCAGATCAAATCTGAATACTTCTTTTTGAAAAACACATTGTAAAGAAAGTTAAAAGGTAAGTAGCGATTTAGGAAAAGATATTTGCGACGTATATAATAAACTGATCGGTAGCCAGAACATTAAAATAAGTCATGGAAATTAATTGGAAAACAAATAAACGACCTCATAGATAAATTGTCAAAATACAAACAAAAAGTTCAGGTATGAGGAGTTCCGAATGACTCACAAACATCTAAGAGATTCTGTCTCGCTATTACTCGGGGACACGGAAATTCAGCAATGTGGAGAAACCTCTCCACACAAATCAGATTGGCCAAAATACAGCAATGGGGTAGTACCAAATGCTGCCGAAGATGTGGGCAGACATTCTGCCTGCTTGAGGATCCATGAATTGATACTGCTTCAGAGAGCGATTTAAAAGTATCTAGTAAGTTTAAAAGGCGCATACCTGAAGCCATGCACTTCTGTGTGTAGATACAGCCCCCAGCGAGTCTCGCTCCCAATAGCACTAGTGTTAAGAGTGACATTGTCTGTAAGAGGAAAACCTTGAGAACCATCCAGGTGCCTATCTGTGGACAATGGTTCTTTGTCTGGTATTAAGAAAACAATGGGCTCTGGGGTGCCCCTGTGCTTATCCATCATGTATCATTTGTCTCCTCGTAACCAGGGCTGTGCGGTTCCAGGAAGGGACAGTGAGTGGAGAGGCTTGGAGGACCTGGTGCCCCAGAGTAGACAAGGCTTGCTTCAGGGCGGGGCTTCTGTCTACCCTGTTACTGCCCATTTGCTGGTTTTTGGTTTTGGTGAGCAAGTGGTGGGCAGGTTAGGAGTGCAGAAAAGAGAAAACGATGAACTTAGTGTGGGAGCTGTTGCCCTCGACAGGCCCATGCATCTCAAGGGAGATTTCCAACAGGCACTTGGGTTCGTGCATTTGGAGTCAGCAGAAAGGCCTGAACACAAGTTACCTGTAGGAATCACCAGCATATGGGGGTGCATAGACGGCCATGGGAGGTCATAGTTTGAAAACAATTGCAAATATAAACTTTTGTGTTTGTGTCCTGAGGGAGAGGTCTGTGTAATTTTGACAGGTCTTTCAGCTTTACCCTTTTGGGCACAAACTACTAAGATTTGATCTCCTTTCCTCCTATCTCCTTCCTACCAACCCACATAAGTGCCTGGCCATGTAAAGGCCAAGTGCCCTGATGAGCCCAGGCTGTGCAAAATGTGAGCAACAGGGCTTTGTAAGACCAATCGTGACATGTACTCTCAGGGCTGGCCCTGTGGCCAAGTGGTTAAGTTTGTGCGCTCCACTTCAGTGGCCCAGGGTTTCACTGGTTCAGATCCTGGGCATGGATCTAGCACCGCTCATCAGCCCATGCCGAGGCGGCGTCCCCCATAGCAGAACTGGAAGGACCAAAAACTAGAATAGACAACCATGTGCTGGGGGGGTTTTGGGGAGAAGGAGAAAAATAAATGTGCTCTCAAGTTCTGTTCCTCTCCTACACACACTCCCCTCAGACTCAATTCCACAGAAAGGAGTTTGGTGATTTGAGCAATTAATTTAAAAAGAGGGAAATTAAACTGATTATAAATGAATTTCATGTTAGTTTTTAAGGTGTAATCAGGTATGTTTCCTGGGGAAAAGAAAAAGAAATATTTTGAACACGAAGTTTCATACCACAATAAGATCCATGAAGACTCAAAGTTTTAGACTTCTGAAAATGAAGGAAAATGCAGAGGATAATAATTCGTCCATCTACGTATGGATGTCTGTGTGTGAATGCGTAAGGCAGCTCACCGAGAGTATCAAATGTGTGTGTGTGTCTGTGCAAGGGTGTCTTTTACACTGTCCTATGAAACGCTGGCAGCATGTCAAGAATAATATGTATGTCCTAGGCCAAGTGGACATTAGAGCTGTCATTTTGCAACTTTTCTTTTCAATGAGCCTTTCATTGCAGGACACAATACCTTTACAAATCCTGAATATCTCCCACCAAATTCTCAGTCATACTGTTGTTCTATTAATATTAATACTACAAATAGCATTTTAGAATCTAAAAATGCTTTTCCATTTATTGTTTCATTCTCATCGAAATCTGAAAAGGTAGGTAAAATTATTTTTTCTAATTTTAGAAAAACTGTGTAAATACATGGAACAGTTGGATCACCTGCCAGAGACCGTATCCATAGCGAATGTGTGCAGGCAGGACTGAAGCCCACCAAGTGACCCCACCCCCCAGGAAGCCTCCTAATGTCCTCAAAGGGTCACCCTCTTGCAGCTTCCATTGGGCAGAGTATCTTGAAAATCTTCCCGTCAAAATACATCACATTTACTGATTATCGTCTTCTGACGTTATATTATGAACCAATTGTCTCCAAAACCTAATTTATTTATCAGTTGCTTAGGTATCGAAAATCAATTTTCTAGAAGAGAAATTTCAAATAACAGATGCTGAGAGAGGCCAGAGTAACATCTCACCTACTGTAATTTTGAAAAAGAGAAAGTTTCAACAGGGGTGGAAAGAAGACCCTTCAAACCCTCCCTGGGTGAGCGCTGTACCCAGGCTGACTTGGCTGGCGTAACCCAAGGAGATTTCATTCCCCCACACCAACGACTCCCTCTGTGGGGGTGTCTCAGGACAGTGGGACATGTTGAGGAGGATCCAGGGAGGAAGGAGAGCAGGTCTGGGAATCCGGAGATCCAGGCCCCAAGGTCAGCCCTACCCCCACCTGGCCAGGTGCCCATGGGTAAATTACTTTTCCTCTCTGTATTTTGTCTGTTTGTTGTTAGTCCATAAGATTCATAAATCAAAAGTTAGAATTATATGAATTTCAAGAAGTAGATCTTAACATGCACCTGACTGTCTTCTTTCTTTCCAGAAAAGAGTGATGTGCATACCGTGGGAGATGAAAACTCTACTCAACTGTGGGCGAGATTTTATAATGGGTGTTTGTTTAGCCGACGAATGATGCGTTTGATTTTCCCTTTCTCTCTCTTTCCCCTCTCCTCTCTCTCACTCTGTTTTGAGAACTCAAGCATCACATACAGAGGAGGCAGTCAACACATGATGCTCCCTTGGGTTATCCAGGCTTCCAGAAAGCAGCTAATTAGGACAGTTGCCAGTCATCTGATCCCAAGTGCCTGACTCACCCGAGGGTCACAGACTGAAGCAAATCCAGGGCCGATCTCCTCCCTTTCTGCCATCCCAGGAGCCCTGGGTAAGGAGACATTGTCATTAAGTCTCAACGTCCTAAATTAAGTGCTTTTGAGCTGTTCAAGTTTCATTCCATCTAATTGGCATCATGAAATAAGGGCATTCTGAGGGAAAGCACATAAGAGCACAGCCTCAGATTAAAGGCTGGAGGCAGCCACACGTGCAGTCATCACATGCCTACCCTTTCAACTCTTCGTTTCCTTACATAAATGATACAGGATGGGTGCATTCACACACACAGATTTTCATGACAAAACCCAGGATGGAGGACACTTTGACAAACCTAATGAACAATCTACATGTGTTGGTAGAGTAGGGAAAATATATATAATATGTACTAAGTGTATGTAATATACATTTTTATTTATTATGATACGTAAGTACTTTCCAGTAAGTTTTCTTATTAAAATTGTCCCTGTTTTGTTTCATACTTTAGCAGAAATGCACCCGAATAAAGTATGCAAGGTGATGAGAATATCCAGATATACGACACATGGTCCTCATTCTTGATGATGTTAAAATAAAAAATAGAGGCCAGCCCAGTGGCTTAGTGGTTAAGTTTGTGTGCTCTGCATTGGCAGCCCAGGGTTTGCAGGTTCAGATCCTGGGCATGGCCATACACACCACTCATCAAGCCATGCTGTGGCAGCATCCCACATACAAAATAGAGGAAGACTGGCATAGATGTTAGCCCAGAAACAATCTTCTTCACCAAAAGTAAATACATAAAATAATAATAATAATAATAGTTACTGTTTGGAGTGTTTCCTAAATGGCAGACCCTGTGCAAAGTGTTTTGTCTCTGTCATCACTGCTCCCACAGGACTATGCAGGTCAGCATTTTTTATCCCTTCTCTGGCAGAGGATGTACAAATCAAAATACAGACACCGAGTTAAAATTGAATTTCAGATAAATAACAGATCTTTTTTATACAAGAATATCCCATGCAATATTGGGGACATATATATCTTAAGACATTATTTGTTTTTGGCTGAAAGTTACATTTACCTGGGAGTCCTGTATTTTATCTGACGACCTAAACTCAAGACCGTAATTTGAGTTCTTCTCCCTCACACCACCCAGCTGGCTTTAGTGAAACATCAGGACGTGGCCTGTGTTTGGTTCTAAGGCCAGTTCTTTTTTGCTTTCTATGCTGGTTTCCTCTAAAAGGGAAATATGTCAATACAAATCAGAAATATAGATAGATAAAAAGGACCGGCACACAGAGCACACTTCTTTTTTGTACCTCAATGGTTAGAATAATCTATGTCTTCAGCCTTCAGTCCCTGACCTTGAAAGCTGCCTGTGGGGCTTTATTCCATTTTCTCTCCGTGTTGCCTATGAGGTCACCATCTTTCACATTCAAAGTTAATTCCAGATGTCCTTTTCTTTCCCCTTAAACTGTGGAATAATATTATTCTTTTCCACTAGCCTTTGATGATTACATCAAAACAATACATTTTCTGAAAATGAGAGATTCAGTACAAGAGTGGGTTGGCCCTGGCCTCAACAGGATTTGTGGGCTGGAAATGTCTGTCCTCCGGGGGGAGTTGGTGAGGCCCCCGCAGTGAGTCTTTGAGACCAGTTTCCTCGTGCCCTAAGCAAGGAAGTCATCTCATCCAGTTGACTGGAAAGTGACTGTGGTTCTGTCTTTTGGAGGAAGAAAAGGCAACAACAACAAGAACATAAATCTTGCCTTCTTCTAAGCTGGAATTTTGAATCCTTTAAAAAAAATTTGTGTAATTTTATTTAACTAGATAAAGACTTCTTAAGTCCGATCTCTTTCTTTTTATCTGTTTTCCTCCCATGGCTCAACACAGACCTCAGACACTTCTGAGAATCTTGCTTTAAGGAGTACGGGATGGTGTTAATAGAAGTATTGTACCTGGTTTGTTGTGCACAACCTTGTTGCTATGGACTGAAATGCATCCCGTCCCCCCAAAATTCGTATGTTGAAACCTTAACCCCCAATGTGATTGTATCTAGAGATAGAGCATTTAGGCTGTGATTAAAGTTAAATGAGGTGATAAGAGTGGGGCCCTTATCTGACGGAATTGGTGTGCTTATAAGAAGAGATACCAGAGAGCTAGCTGTCTCTCTCCTCCTCTTGACTTCACCAGCTTTCAGAACTGTGAGAAATGAACTTCTGTTGCTTTAGCCACCAGCCTGTGGTATTTTGTCATGGCAGCCTGAGCTGACTAATACACCTGTCCTTTTAGCTGGCGTTCCATCATCCCAGTAAAAATAGGTTCTTGTCATTTGTCTATTCATGGCCTATATCCTCGACCAACAGTCTTATCTTTAGGTTGTGTCTCTATTTGAAGACCAACTTGATATGCTTCTTTATTCTCTTTATTTATTCATTTTCTTTTGTTTCTTCTTCTCTCCAAAAAAATGTCTATTGAGCTTCTATTTACTGTTAGATACTGTGCTTGGTTATGGCTTAAGCTATGTCACAGAATAGGATCTGTCATTTATGAAGGACTATGAAGACCATATTCTGAGTTATAACTTCCACATAAGTCTTTAATTTATTCTTCCTAATGATCTAGAAAGATATATATCATAATCTCTTTTTATTGGTGATAAAACTGAGGTCCATTGTGTCAAAAATGCATTTATTCAAGCCAAAATGAGAAGCTGATGAGAATGACTCCAAATTCTTCCATGGGGTGTTAGGTCCTGGAATGGACTAACGTCCAGACATAAAACAATGCTCTAAAAAGGAGGGGGAGGAAAAAAAAAAAGCATCAAAAGAAGGAGGATTTTTGTAATTCATTTTTATTTTTCCACCAAAATCTCCATTGACTAGTCCATGAGGGAAAGAGAGAAGAGAGAAGAATTTTCTAGTTGTGTCTTTCTCTCCTGGGTGCCATGTTTCCTGCATGAGTCCTACTAAAGGAGACAACACTAGGACCTGGTGGGGCCAACACCACCAAACCCAGTTCTGCCTTGCTTGCCCTTGCTCATGTTGCCTCTTGCTTTCTCTGTTTTCCAAATTCTCTCCATCTACTTAATTCACCTCCTGACTTTTGTTTCCTAATTTCATCTGTCTATACAAGTTCCTACCCTTGTCTCTCTGCCCCCTAAAGTGATCCACTGCCTCCTCTTCCAAGATCCTTCCTGAATTCCCTTTTCATTTGAATTAGAGAGATAGAAATGCATCATAGATATCAGGTGGGTGGCCAGCAAGGCAACACCCAGACTTGGAATGATGGATGGAAGCTGGAGGAGGGAAGCGATTCTGAGTCCAGGTGTCTGCTGTACCTGTGAACATCTGCACTTCCTTGGCTCACTATCTTTGCCTAGACTCTGACAACTGGTCAATCCTCCTGTTTCTGCAAGTTCTGGTCACTTCAGTGTCACTGTGGGCTCTCTCTTTTCTTGTTCCATTGAGCAGCTTTTGGCCACTTGGGTCATTCTCTAATACCAAGAGGAAAAATAAATAATCTCAGTAATGTCATACTTCATAGTGAAAGATACAATCTCCTGAAATAACTTTTTGTATTTCCTGTGCCTTATCCTCACACCATCCTTTCCAATCTTTCACTGCTTTGTCATATTTAAATCTTTAAACATGTGCAAGAGGTATTAAAATAATCCCCATTTTTCAGACGAGGAAACTAGGGTGTAAAGAAAATGAATTATGCACCAGAACCAGGTTTTGAACCTTAAATGCCTGCCTTTAGGATCTTATATCCCAACTACAAGAAAGTGTACTTATTCGACCTTGTGTCTCTGTCCCAGAAGCTTCTAACTTGGAAAAATTTTTAAGAACTATAGTAACATTTGCTGCCCTCCTCTCCCAAATAATAACAGTTTCCCTTTCCCTAGTGTGTGAGCTAACATCAAGGCTTAGTTTTCTAATCTGTAAAATTGGGATAAGAATACAGATCCTACAGTGCTGCTTTGAGTTGAAAGTTAAAAACCTGTAGGAAAGTGCTGTTGTAACCTGTAGAGCTCTCAACCCATAAAGGATGAAATATTGCATCTTTCTTCATTCAAACATGACCCACATGGATTTCTGAAAAAGAAACAATGACTTCATCCTGTTCAATCACTGTTAGGCTTGATGGGATAGTATATAAAAAGAGAAAAAAAAAAAAAAGACTCGATGTGTAGGAAGTATGCATTTCCTCTTTATGGTTATTTATTTGTCTATTTCTTTCTGTGCAGATGCTTCAACTGTTTAATCAGACCATAAATCATTGTGTCACTCCTTGGGTTCCTGCAAAGATGGAGCAGATGATTGAAAGGCTTATAGAAGGTGCTTGCCTTTTCCCTGGCTCTCTTCGACTTCAAAAGGCTCTTTCTACGTGCAGGGTAGAATACAGGACTAGAACATTGAGGTATTACTGACTAATTCTTGGCAGCAGGCCTCTAATTGTAAAAAGTGGAAATTATAAGGAGGTTTCAGTACATTTTAAAAGAATACGAAATCCTAAATTATTCAATTCTGAATCTATGGACAACAATTTACTTGGGAATTTGTTAGATCCTAACACATCTTTCCTAGTCCCGAATAAATTTAATTAAAATACTTCCATTATAATCATTCTTTATAAGAAAATGGAATGAGCTTCCTTGGATCAGGTGAGTTTTTCAGCACCGGACATTTTCAGAGAGTCTGAGTGATGCCTGTTTAAGACGTGATTCTGCAAATGCATCCTGCAGGTCGGCCCAACGTGCAGAGTTGCTTTAGGATGTCAACTGAGCCATGGTGCCAAACAGCCAACACAACCTAAAAGTGAGGGTTTAACACCGAATCCATTGACCTTACTCAAGCCTTAGCCTTCAACTATTTGTCTTCTCCATACATACGCCCCACATTCCAACCTGCTCTCGATTATTCTGGCTAATGCTCTCAAAAATTATTTCATCAGTTATGACCTATCTCACTAGTACTTTGCAATATAACAGTGAATTTCTGTTGCCCCTTTATGGTTCCATTATTGGTCAGGTCCCCTGGCTTGAGTGACTTTTTCTCACTGAAAAGTCTACGAGAGGCAATAGCCATATGGTGTTCCTCTGTACTGGGTGCCCAGGACCTTAAACAGATGACCCACACCACTTTGGGACCCATAATTCTAAAATCAGCTGCATTATTAACTCTTGTATCTTCACTTATTCGAGGGAGATGGCTCCCTTCACGGGAAAGAGCAGACACACTAGGAGGAGTTGGAAATCCACTTCTTCAGCTGATAGCTGAGTGACATTGGTAACTTCCGTGACATCTCTGGGATGTGATTTTCTAATCTGCAAAATAGTGTTCATCACACCTACAACCAAAGGTTGTGTAAGGTAATAGGGAGCAGAGGCAGAGATCAATGGAGATGAGGAAGTCCAAAAACATTTTGTTTCCCACATATATTTTTTGCATCTCAGAGCAGTCCAGGAGATCTCAGAGGGTACAAGACATGCTTATGAAGTTAGGGATCCCCAGGAACCAATGCAACTTTCTGGAAAGAAGGCACAGTCATATGCTCAAATCATGTTTTCTATTGAATAAACTAGTGAGCAAGCTATCTGGCCAGTCTTCATTTAGCAGGAACAAGGGGTCTGTTTTTCCTTTATGCTGAGGGCTCCCTTACTGGCCCCTAATTCTTTCCTGTAGTCCTGGCTGCTCGGCCACATTTCCCTGGATCCACCCAGGGCTTTACACTTAGCTAGTTGACTATAGTAACGCAGCTCGTGTGCAGTTTCTCATGGCCTTCCCTGTAGACACCCTACCTACATCAGGAACGGTACAAAATGATGCAAATTCTATGGTTTTCGGCCTTTCCTTTCCCTGACCTGCCAGAGGTAAGTGTTTATTTTTGATCTCACACTCCTTCACTCTATCAGTTATCCTTTTATAGCCAAACTTCTTTCTGGAGCATCTCTGATTATTATTCAGGAGAACGGGAAATGGCAGAGATGACAGAAGCAGATTCCTCTGAAAAAGAGCATCAACAGTGAAGAAAACCAGCCCTCCAGGGCCCCCAGCACCAGCTTGGGGGCCAGTGAGGTGGATGGAATAAGGGATGACAGGACAGAGACAGACCAGGAGGGAGGTGACGTCTGGGGGTGTGTTCACAGCAGAGCAGGAAAGTTCCATGAACTTCTCTTCCCTTTAAGCTATGTGGATTGCCTTTCTGTTCTTTAAACACCTGGATAAGGATTGGGACTTTGGTCTGGAGTTAGCTTCCTGAAAGTTCTTCACTGCTCAAGATGGAGCTGCAGCAGTCCCCAGAATGGTAGAGAGGGAAAACCCCACAGGTGCTGGGGCCTGAAGTCTTCTGTGAGACGGGCCATTCCCACAGAAGCCTCAGCCAAGGCCTGACTGAGACCTGAGACTCTTCTTGGGCTGCCCCACACAGAAGTGCTACTCAGGAACTGGAGTCTACATTTCAAAGCACAAACTATGCAGCTTCAACATATACCACCCCCAAACTCAGCCATTTGTCTCCTTATGCCACGTGATGCAGGCAGATGGGCACGAGTCCTGCTTTCACTCTGCAGACCTTTCCTCCTTCCTATCTCATCCCCTCTTCTGTTAAAATGAGGCTGATAGCACTTGGTTCAGCCTCCCTTACCACCTCCATCCCAAAGTTTGCCATTTCCTCTCTTGGACAACTTCCATGACATCGCAAGTATGGTTTATATAACTTTCTCCTGAAAAAGGCTTTGTGTTCCTCAATGGCAGACATATTCCTCATTCCCTCATTATCCCCTGGGCCCAGGCAGCTCCAGGCCCAGAACACCCGCTCAGCAGATGCAGGCCATGTCATCTCTTCCTCTGCCCATTTCTACCCACCGATGGACAAGCAACCTATGAAATATGTTTTATACCCAGCCGAATACTGACTCTCCACAATATCACCACCACAGCTGTGGTAAGACAAAGCTGAGTTTATTTATTCTTTACCATGGAAAGGAAGACCCACTTAACTGGGTCTTGATGTCACCTCAGAGGAGGAGGGCAAAGTCAGGATATTTACTGAGACTTTATAGTCTGGGGTAAGGTGCTCTTTACATGCAGGGATTTGGTCAGAATTGGTCAAGGTCATGATATGATAGTTAAGGACGTGTGGGCACAGAAGAAAGAGGAGTTGGCAGGCAAGGATTCAAGAGTCTTGGATGGAAACTATCAGTGGATGCTTTTATTGATGAGAGATCTTTCAGGAAGCTTGTGGAATGGACAATAAAGTTGTTTGCAACATTAATCTTCTTGAGTAAGAGTTTCCTGGAATAATAGCATTGTGACTACGAAAAAACCCATCTTCATATTTAGTCTCGTACATGTAGAAAGGAGGTTGTGTGGGCTGTGGGAGACGTGGTTTCAGCTGTCAGCCCTCACATTGTACACGAGCATCACGAGGAGAACTCCAAGCAAAATGCCTTCAAGGAAGCCCCAGGGGCTTATTTCACTCATCTAATTCAACAAAATTAACAGCAAATTCTTAAGATTTCAAATGAAAATGAGCCATGACTAGCCAATGACAGAAATTTGTTTTACTTGAAGAGTAGGTAAGTAAGTAATTAAGGGTCATTCAGAAGATATTTTTTAAATTCCTACAATGTGCCAGGAACTATTGTTGTATGCAAAGATACAGCAATGAATGAAGAGACAGAAAACGCATTTTTAAAATGGAAATAGATTTTTTTCCAATGATGGTAAAGGCTAGAGGAAAGAAGGCTAAAGGTTAGGGAGTACTGGGACTGAGGTGGGGTGGCTCTTTTATTCAGTATGGTCAGTGGTGTGTTTATTTTTGAGTTGACATTTGAGCAGACATCTGAGAGAAGGAAATAAGCCTTTTGGGGCCTAAGTGTTTCAGGAGAAGAGAAAAGGAAGTAGAAAGACCCCATGGCAGGGGGCTCTTGAAGGAGGCTGCACAGCTGCAGCACAGAGAGGGGGCTGGGGAGAGGAAGTTGCAGATGAGATCAGATAATGCAGCTGGGCCTCAGCAAGTGGGGCCCTCAGTGCTCTTACCCTAAGAATATGGCAGAAGTAGGAGACCGTACCTTTCCTTCTAACTCTGAAATTCTAGCATACATTATTTTCATTCATTCCTTATCATATAAAATCAACACAGCAAATTTGAACCCACTAGTTCTTTTGGGATTATCCAGGTGGATTTTAGGTTTCCAGGTCCAGGAGTAGGTGTGAAAAATCAAAGCTCCCTGTAATAGGAAAGAATGTCATGCAGGCATAAATCTTCCATGCAAATTCACAAAGGCAGATTTGACATGTAATGCTTAAAACCACAATAACCTAATATAGTTCTTTTCACTTTTTTATAGAAACCATATAGAATTGTATACAAATACCCCTAGTCCAAATGAATGGTCTTTTGTAATAAGCACAACTTTAGGATTTTAGGAAGAATCAAGCAATATTTACAAGAGAAAGATGAGAAGAGGATGGGTTACTGGTTTAAATGACACCTCCCTGGACTTGCGTTGTTTTTCATTTGGCATGTGAGTTAACAATGTGGTGCAGAACTTTTTTGGGAGACATTTCTTTAAAATGATATGTGCTTGGGGAGGGTGGGATTCCAGGAAGGCACAGACGTGAACACTAAATCACCTTGGCCTTGACCTAACTAGGGAAAAAACAAAACAGAACTTGTGTATAAAGGAGCTTTGGCAGGTCCCAGCATCTCTAGCTAGAAGAGTGTCTTAGAGTTGACCCTCATGTGGACTAGAGGTTTTGCCACCACCCACAGGGCAGGGACATTGGTTTCTTGTCCCTTTGCTTGGAGAGAGAATTCTCCAAGATGCCTGATTTTTCATGTGGCCTTTCTGGGAGCAAAGATGAAGCTTTGGAGAGAGTGGAGACTGCGTGGGAGCTGGCCTGGCTCCCCAGGGACCAGTTTCATTACCTTTAGCGTGTTACTCAGCTCCCGGCTTTCTACAGAGTCACAGAAAATGCATTTATTACCATACATGTGCACACTCATGCACACACATACATACACACATACACATGCAACCACACACATGCACACACATATAGACATGCACAGATACATATACAAATGCACGCACCATACATATATACACACATACTAACACGCATCACATACACACAAACATGTTAATTGCAGATATGTCTGTGTTGTGTTCACAGCACAGATTTAAAAAATGCCAGCTGACAAAGAGTTCAGGTCAGGCCAGACAGAAGCCAGGATCGTGCCTTTCACCCTCACTGGTCTTTGGAGGAGGAGCATATAGGGATACAGGAGTGGACAGCACCTGTGTTTTGACACATCCTCCTGGCTGAGAAACACCCTTTTAGACTCTGTGCCCTGAGTCTGGTCTAACCTTGTCATACATTGCTGCTGTTTTCAGAAGCTAGGCTGTAAAAGGCATTAAACTCTACCTGCCCAATAATCACTGAGTTGTAAGATCCCACAGTTGACAATAAGTTGAAAGCAAAATCGAAATTTCATATCTCTTCAACATCCTGTAGATGAGGAGAATTTGGGTGGCTTCACTGCCCACACTTTTAGTTATGTAATTGCGTGACTATTTAACTTGTACTTGTGGCAGACATGGGCTGAGTTACAGTAATAAACAAGACAGATTCCATCTCTTGTAACCTACAGAACTATGGGGACTGAAATCCTTCATGTCTGACAGTCTGCATCTCTTTGCATTTAAATAGTGCACTCATTCTACCTCCTTGTCAGACCTTCCTGGGGAAGGGTGTTAATACCTCCTCTTAGGTTGGTAAGTGAGGGTCAAGCTGCCAGATTCAAACAGGGAGGAGTTGGTAAGGCTAAGATCAAATTCCAAAATTCTGACATGCTTCAGCCTAAACCTCATACTAAGATGGCCCAAGGGGAGAGTGTCTTATTTGTACTCATGTATTTTAATTTGAGGAAGTGGCTGAGTAAGGATGTAGACAGGCCAATGCCACTGAAAGAATTCATTACTTTCATGAAAGGTGATGTGCAACACTATGCAGGGCCACATGGGACAGCACCAGGGTTGATCAAGAGGCAGAGGGAGCAAGGGCAGAGCATAGACAAGAGCTATTATTGGAGTTTCTTGGGAAAAGGCAGGGCAGGAACAATAAATAATTTAGGATTGGCTAGTCTGAATAATTCCAGTGGACTTTGGGCTATAGGGGTGGTCTCTAGTTGTCTGATACCTGGTCCTGGGATGATTTAGGACAGGAGAATATTGGTTTGTTATGTGAGGGTTGGATAAGGAGGTGGGTGGGGGCTCAGTGTTGGATTGGCTGGTCTGCACAGGAAAGATGAGTTCTAGGCAAGATGACTTGCAGGAAAAAGGTAAACACTTTGGCCCTGTGATTAACGGACACCAAATAGTCATACAGAAATCTAAAAAAACAGAGAACAGAGAGGAATGAATTTGAGGAAAATGATGTTGTTTTAGGTTTTGGAGCTTTTCAGTTTGAAACTATAAATGCCTGGTGACTATGCAGTGGGTGGTACTAGAAAGCACCTAGAAATGTCAGTATGGAGGTCAGAGTCCGATGGGGATAAGGATGGGGTCAGAATCTGTGTACAGTACCAGTCATGATGGACTGGCTCTAGAACACACTAGAAGGAGAAGAGCTGCTGCTTTAATTATGAAACTCAGCCCCACAGTGCTTCTTTCTAGGTCTTCTCACATCACCACAGTTCTTCTGTGATATGTCTGGGAGTTTGGCAAGGCTTCTGCTGGCAAACAATGTCTCATAAAACTAAATGGACAACATTTAGGGTACTTGGAAAAACTTACTGGAATGCAGAGATCCCTAAAAATATTTATTCCTCAGTTTGGACACACTGGGTACTTGTTGCCTTCAGATTTATTTTGTTCTAACTTTCAAGATATAGTGATTGATGTTGCTACTGAGGAAATGTCAGACAGGAGGAAACTGAAGGCAAATGCAAAAGGTGCCAGAGTATGGACAGTAAGTGCCGGGTCAGATCTGGGAGGGGGACATTGTCAGAGGTACTGGTGTCTTACTCTGCCAGCCAGAATTCCCAAAGGTGCTAGAGGATCAGGATGCCTCCTGCCATAGACAATGTTATATACCCTCTGCTTCATCCTTGTTCTGCTGCTGCTTTCTCCCAGATACAAGGCTAGTTCTCTCACTTGTACATAGGTTATATTTCCCAAAGTTGAGGACCAATTATACCTGATGTTGTAAGTCAGGCTTGCTGCTCCATGCTTCAAAACGAAAGAAGTAGAGCAGCAAGAATAAATGCTATGGGTTCTAGCCTTATTTTTAGATTCCCTGCAAAGTTTCTTCCCACTTGCCTTTACAAATAGTTGTGAGCTTCAGCCTATTTTAGTAGCCTCCTATGCAAGCTGTTAAATCCTGAATTTTTGTTGTTTTTACTGTTTTATCCTCTGCCTCATATATGCAACAATTATTCTTCTGCATTTGATGACCTGCCAGAAAATTCTTTAAAACTTTATTCGCCACTCTTCACTCTACTTCCATCTATTAATCTCTATTTTCCATTCCATTCTTTTCTTCAGAAGGGCAATTATAAGACATTTCTTAGACATTATTGGGACAGGGACACAGTTTTCCCTGGAAATTGTTCATTTTATTCATCAGGTTATGATTTTTTTTTACTACTTTAAATCTTAAGAAGATGAATTTTCTTTAACTTATATCCTTCTAATTTCATTCTCTTTCTGAGTTAAACACGCAATAGTCCCCCATACACTGACATTAAGTGCTATTTTTCAGTATTAAAAAATTATCCTACACAACCCTCAGTAAAGATGCTAATTGTGGGTATAAGGATACCAACATCAACATAAATCAATTATTAAAATTATCTGGCAAAGGTTTTAAAGCTGCTGTCAAGAGATACTTGAAGCCCTGGTGGCCTTGTGGTTGATTCGGTGTGCTCTACTTTGGTTGCCCAGGTTTGGTTCTTTTGAAACAAATGTGAAAATGAATAGAAAATGTCAGAAAGGATATAGAAGTTATAAAAAAGATCCAAATAAAATTATAGGACTGAAAAATACAACAATAGAAATTTACAAACCTCTGTCGATGGGTTCAATAGTAAAGTGGAGATGACAGAATATTAGAATTCACCCAACCTGAACAATAGAGCAAAAAATATGAAAAGAACCTGAGGGACCTGTGGGGCAATAACAAAAGAGTCATATTACAATTGTGCCAGAACAACAGGAAATAAAGAGTAGGGCTGAAAGGCTAGTGGATGAAATAATTGGCTGAAAACTTCCTAAATTTTACAAAAGAAAGAAATTTACAAAACTAGGAAACTGAATAAAATCCAAACAGGATAAATCCAAAGCAATGCACAACAAGGTGCATCATAATTAAAATTCTAAAGCTAAAGACAAAGAAAAAAATCTTAAAAGCAACCAGAGAGGATCAACACATTGCCTATGAGGGAACACCAACTCAGATGACTTCATATTTCTCACTGAAGCCAGAGAAAAGAGAAGGAACGTGGCACAATATCCTTCAAGTACTAAAAGAAAAAATAATTATCAACCGTGATTCCATACCCAGTAGAACTACTCTTCAAGAACAAAAGGGAAATGAGAACAATCTCAGGTGGAGGAAAGCTAAAGGAATCTGTTAGCAAACCTATCCAATGATTGGCTAAAGGAAGTTCTTCCAAAAGAAAGGAAATGATGAAAGAAGGAAACTTGGCACATTAGGAAGGCATAAGGTACAATGGAAGGAACAAAATAGAGGTATATATAGTTGACTATCCTTTTTCCCATGGGTTTTATCAATCCTATCTGATGATTCAAGCAAAAATTATGTCACCATCTGATACCAACATAATGCTATTTTAAGAGAAAGTAAAGAACCTGAATGGAAGGGTTTGTCCACATTTCATTTAAAGTGGTAAAATATTGATATCAGCAGAACATTATAAGATACATGCAATACCCAGAGCAACCACTATGACAACTATGCAAAGAGATACACTCAAAAACATCACAAATAAATCAACATGGAGTCCTAAAAATATTAAATAACTCAGAGGAAACCAAGAAAAGAGAAACTAAGGAATGAGAATGAGAGAAAACAAATAATAAAATAGAAAACTTAATCATTGTTATAACAAAAATTACCTTAAATGTAAATGGTCTAAATATACCAACGAGAGGACAGAACAGATTAAAACAACAAGATCACCTATAGGCTACTGAAACTCACTTCAAGTTCAACAACAGATACAGTTAGAAAGTAAAGCAATGAAAGATATATACCATGCAAACATTCATCAAAACAGAGTAAGAGCAGCTATATCAATAGCTGATAAAGTAGACTTCATAGGAAATAAAATAAGACAAAAAGGCACATTACATATGACAAAAGAATGAATCCATCAAGAAGACATAAAAATCCAAATGTGTACGCACCAAACATCAGAGCTTCAAAACATGTGAAACAAAAACTGATGAAACAGAAAGAAGAAATGGATAAATCCACAATGACAGGTGAGGAATGGAACATCTTCCTCTCAGAAATTGATAGAACTACTAGACAGAAAACCAGCAAGAATATAGATCAAAACAACATAATCAACCAACAGGATTTAGTTGACTTACAGAACATGCCACTCAACAACAGAAGAACAGACATCTTTTTTCAGGGCTTGCCAAGATAGACCAAATCTTGATCTACAAAACAAATCTCAATACCTTTAAAATAGCTGAAATCCTACAGAATGTGTTTTCTCACCATAATGGAATCCAACTAGAAATCAATAACAGAAAGAAAAACAGGAGAATCTCTAAACATGTGGAAATTACACAAAGCACTTGTAAATGATCCATAGGTCAAAGAATAAGTATCAAAGGAAATTTGGAAAGAGCTGAATGAAAATGAAGCATACCAAAATTTGTGGGATGCAGCTAAAGCAGTACAACAGAGAAATTTATAGCGCCAAACGCTCACATTAGAAATGAGGAAAGTCTCAATTTAACTACCTGAAGAATTAATGATATGAATTCCACACAATTGCTTCCAGAATGTAGAAATAGAGGAAACACAACTTATGCTATGAGGCCAGCATTATCCTAATGTCAATACAAAATAAAGACATTACACAAATATAAAGTTATACACCAAAATCTCTCATGGGCATAGATGAAAAAACCAAACATTAGCATTGTTGCATTTGAAACAATGTATAAAAAGAATTATACACCATGAACAAGTAGGATTTATTCCAGGTATACAAAGCTGTTTCAAGACTAGAAAATTAATCAATGTAACCTACTATATCAACAGGCTAAAGAAAAAAAAGTCATATGATTGTATCAGTTGATGCAGAAAGAGTATTTGACAAAATCCAAAATCCATTCATGATGAAAATTGTCAGAAAATAAGGACTAAGGGGTAATTACCACAACTTGATAAAGACTATTTACAAAAATCTATAGTCAACATAATGCTTAATGATGAAAGGCTTCTGCCTAAGATTGAGAACAAGACAAGGATGTCTGCTCTCACCACTCTTATTTAGTATAGTAGTGGACGTTCTAGTCACTGCAATAAGGCAAGCAAAAGAAATAAAAGGCATATAGAATGGAACATTAGAAATAAAACATATCTCTATTTGTAGATGACATGATTGTCTAAGCAGAAAATCACAAAAACTCTACAAAAATACTTCTAGAACTAAGAAGTGAACTTAGCAGAGTTTATAAAAAAATCTGTTGCATTTCTATACACGAGCAATGAACACATGGACACCAAAATAAAAATACAATTGTGTTTATAATTACTCAAAAAGAGAAAATACTTAGATATAAGTCTAATAAAAGATGTCAGGACTTTTATGTTGAAAACTACAAAACAGTGATGAAAGAAATCAAAGAGCACCTAAATAAATGGAGATATATTACATATTCATTGATTCAATAGTGTGAAGATGTAAATTTCCTCCAAACTGATCTGTAGACAATGCTATTCATATCAAAATCCCAGCAAGGGCTTTTGTAGACAGAGACAGGCATTAAATTTACATTGAAAGACCCAGTCAATCTTGACAGGGAAGGTTAAGGTGGGAGAATCACTCTACTCAATCTTCAGGCTTACTATCTACCTGCAATATTTCAGATGGTGTGGTATTGAGGAGTGATGGCAAATGGAGAAAGAACAGAAAGGAGAAGGGTGTTTAAGTGAGGTAGAGAGATCAGAATGGTCACAGGGCTACATATGACAAATCTAGGTGTGACAAAGTGTTGAGTGTAGCAGAATGTGGCTAAGAAGAAGGGATCATGTCTGACGTAGTACCAAAGATTAGACCAGAAAAAAATGTTACTATTGGGGGAAACAGGGAAAAGTGTATGAGGGATCTCTCTGTATTATTTCTTAAAACTACCTGTGAATCTATAATTATCTCTATAAAAATTTTAATTAAAATTTTACCATAATAAGGGCCAGCCTCATGGCCTAGTGGTTAAGTTCAGCACACTCCACTCTGGCTGCCCAGGTTTGATTCCCAGGTGTGGACCTACACTGCTCTTTAGCAGCCATGCTGTGGTGGTGACCCACAAACAAAATAGAGGAAGACTGGCAACAAATGTTGGTTAAAAAAAAAAATTACCATAGTTGATTCCGATGTGCAACCACCAGCTAGATCATGAAGTTGAAATAACTTTGCATGACATTCTGTGCTTTGACAGTGGCTTCTGACCTTCCTTGTCACTGACTCTCACAGTCCCTAGCTCAGACGTGGGGCACATGCACTTGTACCTCTGTGAGGTTCACACACCTCCCCTCTACCTCCAAGTCTAGTTGGAGATACATTCCTCAGTGAGGAAACCCAGAATCCTTTAAAGAACCATGCCGGATATTGTCTCCTCTACACAGCCTTATTTTGATTGCCCTGAGAAGGTGGTGACTACTTGCTCTGTGCTCTCATTCAATAAGCAAAAACTATTTTTTGAATGCTTCTTATTGTATCTGACACTGTTCTAGTATTGTAAACAACACAAAAGTCCAGTCAACAAAGAACATACTGTCTGATGGAGATGAACACAGGTAATCTGATGATTTAGATATGAAGTGATTAAGAGGCTCAAGAAGATAAGGTCAGAAGACCATGGGAGCCACAGATGGGTCTTGCCACAGGTCCAGAGGGTCAAGGAGGGCTGATGAGAATATTCCAGCTCCTACTGTAATGCAGTCCCATTATTTGTCAATGTGGCTTTCTCTCCATCTCCACTGGGGAGTCCTTCAATGGTATGGCTTTTATTTTCTTCATCCTGCTACCGCTAATGCTTAGAATATTTCCTGACCATGGTAGGATTCCTGGAGGACTCAAGTGTGTTTGTGGAAGTGATGTGGAATTGTTGTTAAGTGGCCATTTCAAATTGAAGACCTGAAGGTTGGAAGGCAGTATTTTGTGCCATTGCCACTGGGTGTTGTGGGAAATCCCAGTGTCTGGTTCTCAGCTCTTTGCCTGAACCCCAGCACCTACAAGCTCACCGCCTCCAGTGCTGCTATCTCTATGTGTGGGGAACTTTATACTCATACCGTCTTCGTATAAAATCCTATAAAACCTTCCAGTAGGTTTTGTGTTTCCTCTCTGGGGCTACACATCCCCAACTTTGCTGTATTTGATATAATAGCCCTTAAACTATTTTAAGAAAACTTCTTAGAGTTTCCTCCTGTTCAGGCTGTATTCCTAATCATTGTTTGTGGGGACAAAAATAAAAATAAATAATTCAGGTCTTTAGTTTTTGACATATGTCCAAATACAAAATGCATCAGAACTCTGCTCGCTGCTATGGGTCCATTTCCAGAGAATTACTGCTACGTTGCTGGAATGTCACCCTACGGTGCCTTTTCTGGACAATAAGTAATTAAATCTTCTTGCACAGAGCCAAAACAATTTTACATTATTCTGCTTTCTACTTGTGTGACCTTGAGGTCCCAGAGCCGAACTAGAGTAGCATTCCTTATTCTGGTTCTGGTTATTTTGGAAAAAAAGCTTCAGAGACAACAGGGCCCCATTCTCTCTTTTCATAAATGAGGAATATAAATTCCAGGAAGGTTAAGAGTCTTGAGGTAACTACGCGAAGGCTCTGTTAATAATTTAGAGTGCTGAATGTGTCTCCATGGAAAGAAGCTTATCCTCTATTTCATAGAAATATCTGAAGACAACTAAATACCTCTGTACACTTATATGACACCAGCAATGGTCATCAAAATGCTATTTTCTCAATGATCTTTGACATATCGAGTTAGGAAGTTTAGAGGCTTATGCTACAATATCTTAAGAAGAAAAAAAGCAATGTTGAAAGCTATATAAATTATCTGATTTTGGAGACTTGCAAAGGCTGTTGAGCTGCATTACTATTTGCACTACTGCCTCTTAATTTTGAAATACTATGGTTTTCAATCAAGCCACACTGAGATTTCCTGTGTCTTTTCATACTGAAGTGAAACACATTGGGGCCGTGACTGTTACTGCCTTTTTTGTTTGTTTTGTTTTATTTTTAGTTTCTTTCTTTTTGTAAGAATTAGATAGTCTGTACCTAGCTTTAAAACTCAAACGAGGCTTGCATTTTCGTGATAAAACTTGTATCTAATTGAAATATATTGAAACAAATCCATACTGACATACAAAGCAAAACAATTGAAGCTGTTGTGTTAACATGCAAATGCATAGAAAAGTGAATCTTTCCCAAATCTCCAGTCTGTTGGGCTCCCCTTTTCTCCAGGGGCCAGATGAAATCACTTGAGTCCGACACCATTTATCTGTGGGATGTCCTGAGCACATCTGAATATTTCCCGGGGTCCCAACCAGGGCAGACATTTACATTCTCCTGGAGGTCCCCATGAATCCTCTCCCCTTGGCGCCCAGGACTGAGGTGGTGTTTCATGGCCGCTAATTCCCACCGGCCCTCCAGCACTCTCTCATTGCCTTCAAGAGAGAATGTGATCATAGCTTAGTCTCATTCCACAAGCTGTCACCAATTCAAAGTTGTTCAGTATTAAATATGTGAGAATAGCATGGACGTTACCTAAAAACTTAAATTAAATTAACTGTTATAACTTTGAGGTCAGACATCACAATGGCTATATTTCTCAGCCATTCTCATTATAAACTCATTTCTCACATTTGTCTTCTATCCATTCTTATACCCATTGTTCTCATCTGTAGTGGAACCATTTCAACAGCGTCTATCTGTATCCCTGGTCTGTTCAGGCTCTCTCTCTACAATGGAGAGAACTCTCTCTACCTCTCCTCTTGGCTCATTTTTAAATATTCTTAAATCGCTGCTTTCTGGAATCTAGCCAGAGGGAATTCCCACATCAATTCGTGTGATCTCTCTCAGTCTCTGTACCCAAAATGGTCACCCTGTTGCTTCAATATACAGAGTATCTTAGCTTCCTTTTAGATCAGCCTAGAGCTTCCCCTCTTCTACTAACTAACTTTTTTTTCTAAGTAAAGAGCAATTTCCTCCCTTAGGTTAATTTTATCATTCCCCAAGGGTGTAAAAGCAGCTGATATATATATTTATTAGCACTGTTTTCTTCTTGCTAACTTAGAGGCTGCAACTACCTGGCACTGCAGCTCACATGCTCCCAACTCCACACTTGGAGCCACTTCTAATCCTTTAGGGCATCCTTTCCCACTGAGTCTGAATATGGCCTCAGACCTCCCCACAAGAAAACTATCCAAGCTGTCATGTTCAGATAACCAAGAAGAGAAAACCTTTTCACCAGCCAACCTCAATCTTTTCCTTGATTTTCTTTGTTTAATGTGATGCTAACAGATAGCAAGTCTCAGCCGAATATCAGTTGTGTGAATTGTGCTTTGATATTCCACTCCTTTCCCTCTGCTGGCTGCATTTCTTCCAATGTCTTTTTGAGTGTTAGTATTTCCCAAAGGCTCATGCTATCCAATCTCTCAGAGAACTTTTATTCATCAGCTTTCTTTCTGACTACTGTCAAATTTATTTTCACACTCCTGTTCACCCCAAGGATCTACATCTGTGTTGTTCAATATGGCAGAAAAGCCACAGCCAATACACTCTAAGTTTGTTATTACAAAATGTGTCGTAACTTGATATTTACTGTAATGTGATTGGTTATGGTTTACTGCATGTGGTCATCCCATTCTCAGGCCAAGTTTTCAGATGAGGCAATGGGCAGGCAACTCATCTCAAGGTCTCAGGCAGGAAGAGGGCAGGGCCAATCTCACAGATGGAGTAGATGAAGGAAGTGCTACCAATTAGGAGGTCCCTGGAATTGGTGTTCACTCCTAGATTGTAGAATTATTTCTATCATTAATTAAGTCATGGCAGAAATACAACTCCAGTCGATTTGGATTTGGATTTATATCATGTAGTTGGATCCCTGAAACTCCCATCTAGCTAAGTGCATACTCTTGACTCCTTTTTTTGATTTTTTCCTTTTTTCTTTTTTTTCTTTTTTTTTTTTTTTTCGCTGAGGTAGATTCACCCTGAGTTAACATCTATGCAAATCTTCCTCTATTTTACATGTAGGTCACTGCCACAGCATGACCACTGACAAGTGGTGTAGGAATCAAACCTGGGTTTCCTAAGAGAAGTGCGCCGAACTTAGCCACTAGGCCATGGGGCCAGCCCAACCTTGACTCCATTTTTTATTTAACATTATAATAAGGAAATCTTGCATTCTGTGAGGCTGAAATGTTTGCAGTGCATTACTGCACAATGGCGGGGTTTGACGGTATGTCATTATCCCAGCTTCTTCTTCTCTGCTCTGGTGATTAATGCCGTAACCATGTATCCAATCCCTTAACATAGAAATGCTCTAAAGTTCCTTGATCCAAATGATCTATTTTCTACCATTTAGTTTTTCAAATTTCAAATTTCTGATATTAGTCTCAGTCTTAAAATCAATATTTATATTTAATATGGCAATGTTTTTTAGTTCGTGAAAAGCTTTTATAAATCACCTAGCTTTTTGATATTGATGAAATTTCAGAAATAAAATAATTCCTGATGATTCTAATTATAAACTCATTTCTCACAATTGTCTTCTATCCATTCTTATATCCATTGTTCTCATGCAGACTTTCTTCTCTCAACTAGAACAATGCAAATAATACCCTTCTAGTTATGAGTCTCCCAGGCTCACTGCCTCTTTTTCCTCCACTTCCAAATGCTTCATTAGGCTTCTCTTTCTCACTTGAGTTCATCTGGGAAAATTGGACTAAAGCATGAATTACCAAAGGGGGAATTATTGCCCCCAATAGGGAAAAATTGGTTCTTAGATGCTAAAAAATTTTACGTTTTTATATATAAATCATATATATACATGCAGTATGAGAAAAGGTATTTAGTCTATCTGTGGTATTAAAATTTTGGATGGAGGTATTAGGAAAACATATCTACAAGGATTCCTTACAGGTGAATGATAATGATAACAATAACAATATCACAGAAATGTTACATTAGAAAATGTCACTTGCTGTACAAGGAATTACTTGAAATTCAGGGACTTACTTGAAATACTGATAAATCATGACAAAATGATAGCTAATTGATTTGTTACATTGCGCTTCTGGACTTCAGTTTTCTATCTCAGGTTCATAGCACCTCTTCTTTGCAGTGGGTACCACCTTGTTATCTTGTTCCCCTCAGTATTTTCTTTACTGAGCGTGCGTCCAGTGATGTTACAGAAGGAAAGAGGCTGACAAAAGCTTGTTGTCCAATTGATTCTTTCTCCAATATATACTTCTCCATTCTCCTATTTTTTAACTACCAATTTATTTTCATACTTTTTAATTTTTTTTCTTTTGCTTTAAAGTTAGGGCTGTTAAACATATCTATACACTGTTTACCCTAAAACAGCACAACACACATTCTTCTCAAGTGCACATGGAGCATTCTCCAGCATTGACATGATACTAGGCCCTATAACAGACCCCAATATATTTAAAAGAATTGAAATCATACAAATATATTTTCTAATCAGAATGGAATGAAAGAAATAAACCATATAAAGAAGTTTGGGGGGATTCACAATAGGTAGAAATTAAGCAATGTACTCCTAAATAACCAACTATTTAAACAAGAAATCACAATGGAAATTAGAAAATACTTTGAGATGAATGAAAATGAGGACACAGCATGCCAAAACTTGTGAGGTGCAGTTAAAGCAGTGCCTGGAGAGAAATTTACAACTGTAAATACCCATATTTAAAGAGATGAAAGGTCAGGAATTCAAAAACAAACTTCCTACCATGGAACACTGGGAAAAGTGGAGCAAACTAAAACTAAAGCAAGCAGGAAGAAGTATATTCTTGGAGATATAATGAAAGAGAGGACAGAAAACAAGTAGAAAAATCAACAAAATCAAAAAGTGGTTCTTTGAAACGATTAGCAAAATTGGTAAGCCCACAGCTCTACTGACAGAGAGAGAGGGAGAGCAGGAGGGAGAGAACTCAAATTACTGAAAATAAGAAGGAACGAAAGAGCACTACTACCGACCTTACAGGTATTAAAAGTATTATAAGGGAATTGTATGAACAACTTTGCGCCAACAAGTTAGATAACAGACAAAATTTAAAAAATCCTTAGAAAGATAAAAACCACTGAAACTGACTCAAGAAGAAATAGAAAATCTAAATACAAAAAAGAGGTTAAATTAGTAATAAAAAACTTACCCACATACAAAAACATTCATCCAGATGAATGGTGAATTCTACCAAACCTTTAAAGAAGAATTCATATCTATTCTTCACAATTTCTTTCAAAAATAGATGAGGAGAAATGTTTTCCAATTCATTCTATAAGCCCAATATTACCTTGATACCAAACCAGACAAAGACAGCAGAAAAAACGAGAACTTCAGGGCAGTAATGTGAACATAGACACAAAAATCCTTACGAAAATACTAGCAAACTGAGTCCAGGAATAAAGAAAAGGATCATGCAGTATGACGATGTAGGATTTATCCTAGCAACACAAAGCTGGTTTAATATCTGAAAATTAATTAGTGTAAAACATTATGTCAATGGACTAAAAGTCAAGACCACATGATTATCTCAGTAGATTTTTTAAAAATCACAAAAAGCATTTGCTCAAATTCAACATCCTTTTTTGATAAAAATACACAACAAATTACAAATAGAAAGGAATCACCTCAATCTGAAAAACTCAGAGCCTAAGTCCTACCAACAGAGGCAGAACTGTCTAAACAGCAGAGAGGAGCCTCTGGGGTGGGTGGAATATGTCCTGAACCGGGACTGAGGTGCAAGTTTCCAGCTCTGGTTCTTACACTGATGGTGTGACCCTGAACAAGGGTGAACAGCTTATGAGGTCTCTGATCATTCCACCCCATTGCACAGGCCATCAATACTTCTGTGGCCATTTGACATGGCATCAATATTTTGCCATTAACATTCTGGTATTCATTTTACCAAAATGTAGTGTGGTTATAAAGCTAAATATTGCCATGTGAATGGCATGCTTACTCCTTCATTTAATTTCACTCTGTAAAAAAAAAAAAATGCTGGCTTCCTGTCCCTCTTCCTCCTCCTCCCTAACCCAAATTCCTTCCATGAAAGATAGTGGTGAAAAGAGCTTCTAACCGTCTCGAGATGTGGCCTGCTGAGAGGCAAACAATTCGGTGAAAGATAAACAGCATTTAATTCACTCGCATCATGTTTGTGAGTGATCTGTCCACTGCAAGTTCTTTCAGGAGGGATGTCTCCCTCCTATTGGTGAGCCCATGAGTTTAGCTCACAGAGGAAAACAGAGGAAATACTGACAGATGTTCTGTAGTCTGAAATGTATAGGGGTGACATTTCGCTTGGCTCAAGGCTTATCTGAAAAATCTCTGAAAAACATCCTCCCTGGACAGCTCAACAAACACCACCTACATGACAACACTTTCACGTGCATTGGGTTGAATCCTAAAACCCTCTTGTTCTGGTTTTATAAATGATGATGTAAGCAAGACTCAGAGAAGTAGAAGAGAACTGTGAGCCTGGGTTTAAGACCCCAAAACAACCATCCTATGTAGAAGTGAGTTAATCACAGAAGGCAGTTTTCGCAAACACATAAATGAACAACTATGCATTTTGCAAAGAGTAATTTAGAGTAAATGAACAGCATTTCTGTCCTTGAATTGCTTAATATTATTAATACACATATCAGCAACAGATTATTTTTATACTGCTTTTCTCTGAAAGCTGCAGCCATAGGCTCCTGAGCTTTGGAAGTTCAATTTGAATTATATCTATTACGTATATAAATAATTACAAACCCTTCTTTCTCTTGTGAAAGGAGAAACTAAACTTGTCTCTCCTGTATTTCTGATCATTAAACCAGGAAGAAAGCAAAATATTCTTGCTTAAAAATAGTATCCAACTTTTCATCTGACATTAATTGCTTCATTTCTTCAAGGTGAGAGTGGCATACCAAGATTTCTATCACTCTCCTTGAAGATCACTCCTGGTGAAGTTACGAGGCAATTAGTGTCTTCACTTCACTTAATTCCTCTTGTGCTCAATTCAAGTCTGTCTCAGGCATGAGCCCTGGCCTTTCCCAAGGGCCCTCATCCCCTCTAACCTTTGCTCTCATTTTGCAATTGTTTCTAGTTGTTTGTTGTCTTACGTTTCGTGAGCAAAATGCTGAATTTTGCTTTGTGATCCTATCGTGTCATAGGCAAGCATAGCCCACGTACGTTTAGTGCCTTTATTGATATGACGGAGAGGCTGGTTCTTCCTACTCAAAGCACATTTTCCCTCCTCCTCGAACATCCTTTACCATATGGATGCTTTATCATTATTGTCATTATTGATGCTTTAATTTTGCATGCTATAATGATAACGTGGAAGGCCTGCATTCTTTTCTAGTTGGTCATTTCTGATACACTTATTTATCTAGTTCCTCGTATAATATCTACTGGCTCGCTAGTGTTAGCAATGACAGAATAAGGATATTTCCTCCACATTCCCTCATTCTCTCCCTCCTGTCACCCAAATTAATTTTAACTTGATACCTTGAAGTCTATGCATGCCACTGGGACTTGATTTATTAGTTTCAAGTGACAAATCTAGACTCCCTATAATAAACGAAGAAAGCATTTTACTACTTTTTTCATTTAGGCTTCCAAATTTTAATTAAGCATAATATTTCTACATGTTCAAGTCTTAGGACACTTCTTTTTCATTCAATCAGAATTCTCCCGTTTGCTTTAGTCCCACAGCTACAGTTAACTGAACTCAGTGCTCTCTTCCAGAACTTTTGTTGTGCTTTCTGCCTTCATTATTTGGGGGCTGACGTTTGTCCTCTTGCATTTTTTCAAGAGGGTCTCAGGAGTTCTGCATTCCTTGAATTCTCTTTCAAAAGGAGTCAAAACACTGAGCTCTATCTCTAGAGCACTTTCTAAATCATGTTCCCTGTCTAGGGAATGTATCTAGGGAAATCTGTGGCCAATGTTACTTTCCCCTTAGAGATGACATTATCTTTCAGGATGGTCCAAGTAGTTCACATTTGAGCAAAGATTCTAGGATGTATTTCAATGTTGATTAATATGAGAGATGAGGTCTGAGAACTAGCAGGAGGTCAGATCATGTTAGTTATTATACACTGTTCTAGAATAATGGTTTTTCCTAAGAAAATCATGGGAAGCCCCTGGGGGGGTTGGAGCTAAGATATGACATCATCCAGTTTTGTAATTAGACTTAAGTTCAGTGGCCAAGGGCACATTTATTTAGATCTTGATTCACATTAAACTCAGACCCAAGGGTCTATTTTGCAATGCACAGCGCTGCAGCAGGAGCTCTTCATTATTGTCTTAAATCTTGGGTCATGCTCAAAGAGGTCATCAATGGTGATCTGTACACACTTGCTTACTTTTAACTTTCTATTTTGAAACAATTATAATTTTACAAGAAATCGTTGAAAATTCTACAAGGAGGTCCTGTGCGCCCTTCACCCAATTTCTACCAGTGGTAACATCTTGCATAACTAGAGCTGAATATCAAAATACAGAACTCCCTCGACTTCCATCCAGGTTGCTCTCTGCGGCCCATTTAGTGACAAGTCCTAGTCCATGGATGTACGACCACAGAGTCTTTAACCATTCCTGTTGAAAGATCATGGATTGTTTCCAGCTTAGGCCTATGGTCAATAAAGCTGCTGTGCACACTTGTGTACAGGTTTTGTGGGAACATGAGTTCATGTTTCTTTGGGATAAACGCCCAAGATTACAATTGTTGGGTTTTACAGTAGTTGCATGTCTAGTTTTATAAGAAACTGCCAAACTGTTTTTTCCAGACGTTTGGTTGTTTGTAATTTCCAAGAAAAGGTCCATTTCTTTTCAATTTGTAGAGTTAACAGCTGCTTGCCATTTATCCTTTAATTGCTCCAGGATCTACTGTGATATCTCCCGCTCCATTCCTGCTATTGGTGATTCGTGCCTTTTCCCTTTTTATTATTTTCAGTCTTGTTAGAGGTATGTAAATTTTATTGATTTTTCTTGAAAAATCAGCTGCTTCTTTCATTGATCTTCTCTATTGTTTTGCATTTTTCAATTTTGTCGAGTTCTGCTCTATATCATTTCTGTCCTTCTACTCACTTGATTTGCTCTTCTCTTTCTAGTTTCTTCTGATAAAAACTTAGGTTATTGACTTAGTTCCTGTTTTCATTTCTAACATAAGCATTAACAAAATCAATTTTATTTTCAGTACTGCTTTAGCCATGAGTCACAAATGCTTTCTCTATCATGTGTTCATTTTTATTCAGTTCTATGTATTTTTAAAATTTCCCTTGACATTTCCTCTTTGATCCATAGGTTATTTAAAAGTGTGTTGATTAGTTTACAGGTTTTTGGAGATTTCCCTGTCATCTTTCCATTATTGATTTCTAGTTTGAATCCATTGTGGTCAGAAGATGCATCTGTATTATTTCAATCCTTTTAAATTTGTTGAGGGTTGTTATATGACCCAGGATGTGGTCTATCTTAGTGAATTTTCCATGGGCACTTGGGAAAAAAAAAAAAAGGCATATTCTGCTATTGTTGGGTGGAGCACTCTATATATGTCAATTAGGTCCTGTTGGTGGATTGTGTTGTCCAGATCTTCTACATTCTTGCTGATTTTCTGTCTAGTAATTCTGTCAATTGCAGAAAGGAGGTGCTGAAGTCTACACCTGTAATTGTGGATATGTCTATTTCTTCTTTAAGGATAGTTTTGCCAGATATCAAATATGCAGTTGACAGCTTTTTCTTTCAGCACTTCAAAAATATTTTGCCACTTCTTTCCGCCTTCATGGTTTCAGATAAGATACCTACTGTCATTCAAATTGGGTCCCCCTATGAGTATTTGCTGTTTTTCTCTGGTTGCTTTTAAGATTTTTTTCTTTGCTTTTGTTTTCAGAATTTTAATTATGTTGTGCCTTGGCATGCTTTTCTCTTGATTTATCTTTTTTTAGAGAATGTTCACCTTCTTGGATCTGTAGGCTTATATCTTCTGCCAGTTTGGCAAGTTGCCAGCCATTATTTCTTCAAATACTCTTTTGGCCCCTCTCACTTTCTTCTTTCTTTGTGGGACTCTAAAAGTACCAATGGTAGGTCTTGTATTACTGTCCCATACATCCCTGAGCTTCTGATCATTTATTTTTCAGTCTCTTTTCTCTCCATGTTCAGACTGGGTCAATTCTATTGATCGATTTTGAAGTTTGCCAGTTCTCTTCTCTCTCATCTCCACACTACTACTGAGCCTATCTATCAAATTTCTTATTTTTTATTGTTATTGTATTTTTCAATTCTACAATTTCACTTGGTTATTTTCTATAAATCAAAAAATAAGCTCTTGTGTCATTTTTGTCTGCTTCACATATCTAGTGACCCTGGGGCTCCTCACATCCCTGTCTGTATTGCCGGGAGAAGCAGAAGGGGTTTCCCTAGGCTGAATTCCAGGTGTCTTTCAGTGGGGGAGAGCTGCAGAGGTGCCTTTGGGTAGGATCAGAGAGTCTAGAGTCCTGGGAAAAAGGCTTCTCAGGCTGGCTAGCTTATTGTGGCTGTGGCCCTTTTTCTGACCACTCCTGCCTGACTGGGTGTTCTGGTCAGGGAGAGGAGTCTCAGGTCTGAGGAAACAAAACGGCTTCCTGGACTGGGTGCTCGCTGTAGGTGGGTCTCACCTTCCAACTATACTATAGACTCCCAGAGGGGAGCCTCAGGCCCAGTGGGGAAGGAGCACCTCCCCTGGCTACTTATTTCTTGTGGGACCCCCAATCAGTTCCCTAACCGGTGGCATAAATCTGGCCTGATGTTGTATAATGGACACAAATTCCTTCCATGAGCAACAAGTCTTCCTAGGCTGCCTTTTGTTTCTATGTTGGGGATCAGAAAATGCTGAGTGGGGGTGGTCTTCCTCTTTTGGGTGAAGGGACACAGACACACTGCCATTGTCATCTTCTTCCTGTCCTAAGGTCCAAAAACCAGCTTGCCTCCTTACCACCTTCCAGAGTTCTACTTTGGCTATTGTGCCATTTCTAGGATTTCTAGTAGTGCATAGCAGGAGTACAGGGGAAACAGGTCTACTCTCTCTTCTCTGGTCTGTAATTCCCTCATCCCACAAGTTTTGATATGTTTTGCATTTGTTTATATTCAGTTCTATGTTTTTTTTTTCTTTCCTTTGAGACTTCTTCTTTGACCCATGGTTAGTTAGAAGTGTGTCACTAAATTTACAGGTGTTTGGATATTTTACTGTTGCCTCTCTGTTGTTGATTTCTAAGAATCTGATTCTGTTACAGTCAGAGAATACACCCTGTATAGTTTCAATTCTTTTAAAATTGTGTTGTTGTTATTGTTGTTTCTAATGACCAGAATATGGTCTAGATTGATGAGATTTGTCATGGGGGCTTGAAAAGAATGTGTATTCTGCTGTTTCTGAGTGGAGTATTCTATACACGTCCCTTCAATCCCATTGATTGGTGGTGGCATGCAGTTCTATACTCTCGCTAATTTTCTGTCCATCAGTTCTATCAATAGCTGAGAGTGAAGTGTTTAAATCACCAAATATAATTTTGGTTTTCTTTCTTTTTATTTTAAGCTCTATCAGTTTTTATTCATGTGTTTTGAAGCTTTAAACAGAACTCTTTCACTAAAGGATGGGGAAAGAGTACCAGTCACAGTAACTCAAGTGCAATAAAAAGTCCTTCCATAATTTTTTCAGCTGTAAGAGACAGAGATTGTGAAATTTCAAAGCAAGGGCCCTATAAATTTATTGCTTCACTCTTGTCCATGGACATAAAAGTGCATTTGCTGAGAATCATTACCAGAATCAAAACCACATATTAGTCAATTAAGTCTAACTCTACAGACATGTAAAATTGACTGAAGAATAAATGGGAAGACATGAGTAGACATATTTGAAAATTTAAAAAATTACATTTGATTGTTAAAATGTTTAATATGGATTCATCAGAAGCTGATGAACCAAATTAATTTTAATTTTTCTTTCCCAAAAAGTAAGTCTGGAAGTAAGCAGTCTATGGCTTGAATGAAGGTACTCTTTCCATTAGTAGTCCAGACTCCTTTTGTCCTGTGATGGGTCTTTTATTACAGGTCTTCCCAACCTATCTGATGACGCAACACAGATACTCAAAACTCAAGCCGACTTTGCAGGCTAGAAGAAGGAGGAAAGCTGGCAAAGGAGAAATAAGTGTTCTAAGCTTGTTGTCCACATGAAACAAAATAGAAATGAATTCCTATGGAAAAAATAATAATATTCAAATCCAATTGGACTAATAATTTAAATGTGAAAGAAAAACTTTGAAACGTTTAGAAGGAAATGTGGGAGTATATCATTATGCACCACAAATCAGCAAAGAATTTCTAAAACAATACGCAAAAGTTTCTAAGAACAAAATAAAGAATTGGTTGATTCAATCACATTAAAATTATGGTTTGTTCATCAAAAAACAGTATAAAGCAAGTTAAAATAGGATAAAGGTAAAAACAGGATTTCTAGGAAGATGTCAGCATAGGCAGACTCTGAATTCACCTCCTCCCATGGACATAACAAATTTACAACTACCCTTGGAACAACTGTCCCTGAGAGAGAACCAGAAACTGGATAAAAAGAATCCCCAAACAAGGGACAGTGCTAAGGTGGAAGAGGCAGAAATACCTTTCTGGAGAGGAAAAAGCCACACTCTAGCCATGGCACTTCACAGCTGGGAGCAATGTTAAGGCACACAGGGGATCTCCCTCACCACCCAATGTGTGAAACAATTGTGTGCTGCCACGCCTGTGGCTGGTCCACCCAGCAGCACTACTGTGAGAGTTGACAACAGCCTTGCAAGCTGGAGGCCTACAGCAATTGTGAGCCCCTGAGCCTAGCAGCTAGCCGTGCTGGGAGCCTACTCACTTAACAGAAAAATTGCAGCTGAAGTGTGTTATTAGACTTTTCAGCCAACTGTGCTGCCCCCTCACCCCGCCCACCTCCCCACCCCCCTCCCCTGTGCCCCCACCCAATAAAGTGAGTGAAGGAAAATTATCAGCTGCACACAGTTGAGCCTTACAACCAGCTAGCCTAGCCTTACATGCTTAGACTCCCCATGCATCTGCAGTAAGAGCAACTCCACTACAACAGAAGGACATATGTAGCCCACACAGGGAATACGCCTGGAACGTTTGGAACTTGTTATGAGAGGGAAGCACATTGCTGGGCCTCATAAGGCCTCTCTTACATAAGACCACTTCTCCAAGATTGGAAGATGTATCAGACCTACCTAATATGTAGATATAAGCACAGAGAAAGAGGCAAAATGAGGAGACAAAGGAATATGTTACAAATAAGGGAACAGGGCAAATCCTCAGAAAAACAACTAAGTGAAACAGAGATAAATGATCTACCTGATAAAGACTACAACTAGTAGTCATAAGGATGCCCACTGATCTTGGGAGAAGAATGGATGAACATAGTGAGAACTTCAACAAGGAATTGGAAAACATAAAAAAGAACCAATCAGGGGCCGGCTCAGTAGGATAATGGTTAAGTTCAGTGTGCTCCACTTTGGCGACCCAGGTTCACAGGTTCATATCCTGGGCATGAACTTACAACACTTGGCAAGCATGCTGTGGTGGCAACCCACATATAAAGTGGAGGAATATTGGCACAGATGTCAGCTCAGGACTAATCTTCCTCAAGCAAAAAAAAAAAAAAGTACCAATCAGAACTGAAGAATATAATAATGGAAATGAAAAATTCACTAGAGGGAATAAATCTCAGAGTAGGTGATACAGAAGAACAGATTAGTGAGCTGGATGAAAGACTAGAGGAAATCACTGAAGGTGAACAGAAAAAAAAAGAGAATTAAAAAGAAAGAGGACAATCTAAAGGACCTCTTGGACATCAAATGCATTAACATCTGTATTATAGGTGCCTCAAAAGGAGAAGAGAGGGAGAAAGAGGCAGAGAATATATTCAAAGAAATAATAGCTGAAAACTTTCCTAACCTGAGGAAAGAAACAGACATCCACATACAGGAAGCACAGAGAGCACCAAACAAGATGAACCCAAAGAGACCCACACCAAGACATGTTTAATTAAAAAGTCAAGAATTAAAGATAAAGAGAGAATCCTAAAAGCTGCAAGAGAAAGGCAACAAGTCACATACAAAGGAAACCCTATAAGGCTATCAGCTGACTTCTCAGCAGAAACCTTACAGGCTAGAAGAGAATGGCATGATATATTTAAAATGCTGAAGGAAAAAACCTACAGCTAAGAATACCCTCCCTGGCAAGGTTGTCATTCAGAATGGAAGGAGAGCTAAAGAGTTTTCCAGACAAGCAAAAACTAAAGGAGTTTATCAGCAAAAAAGCAATATTACAAGAAATATTAAAGGGACTGATTTAACTGAAAAAGAAAAGACCACAAATAGGAATAAGAAAATCATCAAAAAAAGTAAAATCACCAGTAAGGGCAAATATACAGTAAAGGTATGAGACCAACGACCTATGACGATAATATGAAGGTCAAAGAAAAAAGTACTAATGTACAATATGTGCCACAAAACAAGTCTCAATAAATTTAAGAAGATTGAAATAATACCAAGTATCTTTTCTGACCACATCAGTATGAAACTAGAAATCAGGCATAGGAAGACAACTGGAAAAACCACAAATATGTGGAGATTTAAAAAAATGCTACTGAACAACTATGGGGTCAACAAAGAAATCAAAGAAGAAAGAAAAACATACCTGGAGACAAATGAAAATGAAAATATGACATTCCAAAATCTATGGGATACAGCAAAAGCAGTTCTAAGAGGTAAGTTTATGGCAATACAGGTCTACCTCAACAAACAAGAAAAATCTCAAATAAACAACCTAACAGGGCACCTAAAGGAACTAGAAAAAGAAGAACAAGCAAAGCCCAACATTGGTAGAAGGAAGGAGATAATACAAATTAGAGCAGAAATAAATGAAATAGAGACTAAAGAAAAATAGAAAAAAATCAATGAGACTAAGAGCTGATTCTTTGAAGAGAAACAAAACTGACAAACCTTTGTCTAGAGTCACCAAAAACAAAGAGAGAAGACTCAAATAACTAAAATCAGAAACAAAAAGGAGAAATTACAAAACAGCTCAGAAATACAGAAGATTATAAGAGAATACTATGAAAAACTATATGCCAACAAATTGGATAATCTAAAAGAAATGGATAAATTCTTATAATTATACAACCTTCCAAAAGTAAATCAAGAAGAAACAGAGAATTTGAATAGACTAATCACCAGAAAGGAGATCAAAACAGTAATTAACAACCTCTCCCAAATTAAAAGTCCAGGACCAGATTGCTTCTCTGGTGAATTCTACCAAATATTCAAAGAAGACTTAGTATCTATCCTTCTCAAACTCTTCCAAAAAATTGAAGAGATGGGGAAGCTTCCTAACTCATTCTGTGAGGCCAAGATTACCCTGCTATCAAAATCAGACAAAGTCAACACAAAAAAAGAAAATCACAGGCCAATATCACTGATGAACATTGATGCAAAAATTCTCAACAAAATGCTAGCAAATTGAATACAACAATATATTAAAAATATCACACACCGTTATCAAGAAGGATTTATTCCAGGGATGCAGGAATGGTTCAACATCCACAAATAAGTCAACATGATACACCACATTAACAAAACGAAGAATAAAAATCACATGATCATCTCAATAGATGTAGAGAAAGCATTTGGCAAGATACAGCATTCATTTATGAAAAAAAACTGAAGAAAATGGGTACAGAAAGAAAGTACCTCAACATAATAAATGCCATATATGACAAACCTACAGCTCATATCATACTCAACAGAGAAAAACTGAAAGCCATCCCTTTAAGACCAGGAATGAGACAAGGATGCCCACTTTTGCCACTCCTATTTAACATAGCATTGGAAAGCCTAGCCAGAGCAATCAGGCAAGTAAAAGAAGTAAGAGGGAACCAAATTGGAAGGGAAGAATTGAAACTGTCACTATTTGCAAGATGACATGATTTTATATATAAAAAACCCTAAAGAATCCACCAAAAAACTATTACAAATAATAAATGAATACAGTAAAGTAGCAGGATACAAAATCAACATACAATATTCAGTTGCATTTCTATACAGTAACAACAAAGTGATAAAAAGAGAAATTAAGAATACAATCCCATTTATTATTGTAACAAAAAGAATAAAATACCTAGGAATAAATTTAACCAAAGAGGTGAAATTCCTGTACACTGAAAATTATAAAACGTTGTTGAAAGAAATTGAAGAAGACACAAATGGAAAGATATTTCATGCTTTTGCTTTGGAAGAATAAACATAGTTAAAATATCCATGCTTCCTAAAACAATCTGCAGATTCAATGCAAACCCTATCAAAGTTCCAATGACATTTTTCACAGAAATAGAACAAAGAATCCTAAAATTTATATGGAACAACAAACGACCCCAAATAGACAAAGGAATCCTGAGAAAAAAGAACAAAGCTGGATGTATCACAATCTCTGATTTCAAAATATGCTACAAAGCTATAATAATCAAAACAGCATGATGCTGGCAGAAAAAAAGACACACAGATAAATAGAACAGAACTGAGAGCTCAGAAATAAACAAAGTTATGGACAGCTAATTTTTGACAAGGGGGCCAAAAACATACAATGAGGAAAGGAAAGTCTCTTCAATAAATGGTGTTTGGAAAACTAGACAGCTACATGCAAAAGAATGGAAGTAGATTATTACTTTATACCACACACAAAAATTAACTCAAAATGGATTAAAGACTTGAATGTAAGATCTGAAACCATAAAACTTCTAGAAGAAAACATAGGCAGTATGCTCTTCGACATCAGTCTTAGCAGTATCTTTTTGAATACCGTGTCTCACCCGTCAAGGGAAACAAAAGAAAAAATAAACAAATCGGACTACGTCAAACTAAAAAGCTTTTGTACAGCAAAGGAAACCATCAACTAAACAAAATACAACCTAACAATTGGGAGAAGAGATTTGCAAACCATATATCTGACAAGTGGTTAATATCCAAAATATATAAAGAACACATATAACTCAGCAACAAAGATTAAGCAACCCAATTAAAAAATGGGCAAAGGATCTGAATATTTTTCCAAAGAAGATACATAGATGGCCAACAGGCATGTGAAAAGATGTTCAACATCACTAATTATTAGGGAAATGCATATCAAAACTACAATGAGCTATCACCTCACCCCTGTCAGAATGGCTGTAATTAACAGGACTGGAAACAATGTGTTGTAGAAGACGTGGAGAGAAGGGAACTCTCATACTGTGCCGATGGGAGTGTAAACTGGCACAGCCACTATGGAAAACAGTATGGAGCTTCCTCAGAAAATTAAGAATAGATCTACCATATGAGCCAGCTATTCCACTGCTGGGTATTTATCCAAAGAACATGAAAACACAAACACATAAAGATACATGCACCCCTATGTTCATTGCAGCACTATTCATAATAGCCAAGACTTGGAAGCAACCTAGGTGCCCATGAAGGAACGAATGGATAAAGAAGATGTGGTATGTATACACAATAGAATATTGCTCAGCTATAAAAAAAGATGAAATCTTGCCATTTGTGACATGGATGGACCTTGAGGGTATTATACTAAGTGAAATAAATCAGATGGAGAAAGTCAAATACTGTATGATCTCACTCATAATTAGAAGATTTAAACAACAACAAACAAACGAATAGATACAGAGAGTAGATTGGTGGTTACCAGAGGGGAAAGGGGAAGGAAGGGGGGCAAAAGGGGTGACGGGGCACATGTGTATGGTGATGGATGGTAATTGGTCTTTTGATGGTGAACATGATGTAGTCTACACAGAAACTGAAATATAATGATGTACACCGGTAATTTATATAATGTTATTAACCAATGTCACCACATTAAAAAAGAAAGGAATTTCTCTGGGAGATGGATTAAGGAACAGGATGGCTTAATCAGAGGGTACACAAATAGTACATTTACTAGGTGATGCCAAACTGCCTTCTGAAGGGATTGTAAAAATTACATTTAGAGCCTCAATGGATGAGAATTTGTAGCACATCTCATTCTTGTCAGCACTTTATATTGACATCCTTCTTAATAATTGTCTGATGATGCGAAATTGTGCCCATTGTGTTTTTAAATTGTAATACTTGATTACTAATAAAGTTAAGCATTTTCTAAAAAGAAAAAGCAAAACCATAAATTTAGCATCTAGCATATATTTTTTAAAAACCTCTTAACTGGCAAGAAAGAAAGCAAGAAAACAAGCGATCTTGTTTTAAAAATTTGTAAAATATATGAACACAAGGATTTTCCGTAAGAAATACAAATGGTGCAGAAACATATGGAAAAAAATTCAAATAAAAAAATAGGAAATTAGATAATATGAAGTGTCAGAGAGCATGTGTGTCTAAAGACCCTTATATACTACTGGAAAACCACTGGCACAACAGTGTATAGATTAACATTCACATGCCTTATGACTCAACAACTGTTCTCGAGTCTGTATGGTAGAGAAATATTGCTCATCTACCAGTATATTGTAAGGAATTTCATGGATGTTTTTTAATTTATTCTTTTCAGATTGTAAATTTTGGAGTTTTAAATAACCCACAGATACAAAGAATAGTATAACAATACCCAAATACTCTTCGGCCAGATTCAACTCTTCTCAACATTTGGCCACCTGTATATCATCTGACTCCCCTTTTCCTGCTTTTTTTCTTTTTACTTGTCTTTTTAGCATATCCTAGATATCATGTGATTAAGAGTACCATTTTTTCATGACAAAACTAATGGGAATGACTCAAATATTCATGAATGGAAAACTGCAAAAGTAAATTGTGGTGTAGTCACACAGCAAAATATATACGATGAAACTGAATAAACTACAGCTGTAATCAGCATTAATGAAGCTTCTAATAAAAACATTCAATTAAAAGTGAAAAATAAAGTCATTGTAGATAACATACAATATCATATTACTTTTAAAAAGCTATTAAAACTAAAAGAAGAGATGACTATAAGACACATGAAATTCAAGACAGTCATTACTTCTGTGAGGAAAATCAGGGCTGATATGGAGATAATTTTAGTTCTTAAGGTGGCTGGTGTACTTACTGGTAGGCAGCATGTTGCTATAAAATTTAGATGAGAGATGCTAGTATGTGGGGGAGGATATGAGCTCAATTACAACATGGACAAAAATTGGAGCAATTAGGATACATGTGTAGGAAAATGACCAAAAGAGGGCCATGTGGGTAAATAATAATAAACCATGTATTTTTTCATTAGAAATATTTTAAGGCTCCTTAAATTATCCATATATACTAACAATGGAATTCCACTGGAACATGTTACTATATAAAGTGATTGTGAAATTCATCAGGGAGAAAAAAGTATAAAACTATCCCTGAAAATATTTTAAAAAGATCAGTGTGAGCTTAGCATTTCATATAATGAGAGGCATTGTAAAATTATAATAATTAAAAGAGAGGCAAATGAGTGAAAAAAGAAGTGATTTTCAGGAAATACACTAGTGCCTGTTTAAAAACGTTAATGTAAGATTAAGGCAGCATTACAAATACAGAAGGAAAAGATAGACTATCAGGAAACTGGACAACTAATGGTACTGCCACTTGCTAAAATAAATTGGTTAATTTATAGTTAAAATTTGATTGGAATGCAGAAGATAAACATATTTTAAAGAAAAGTGTCGTTTTTTCCCCCTTAGGAAGACTGGCCTTGAGCTAACATCTGTTGCTAATATTCGTCTTTTTTTTTGTCCTCCCTAAAGCCCCACACCACAGTTGTATAGCCTAGTTGTATGTCATTCTAGTTCTGCTATGTGGGATGCCACCACAGCATGGCTTGATGAGCAATGTGTAGATCCGCACCCAGTACCTGAAATGGTGAACCCCAGGCTGGCAAAGCAGTGTGCATGAATTTAACCACTTGGCCAAGGGGCTGGCCCCAGAAAATAGTCATTTTTAAGGCAGAAAAAATCTGCTTGAGAAAGATGATAGACATTACAATTAAGTAAATTAAAAAATGGTACACTAATTTTGACAAACAATTAAAATACAGATGGTCTAAAAGTATTAATATTCTTAAACAAACAACTCTTCCAAATTAGAAATTAAAATTGTTCTCAGGGGCTGGCCTGGTGGCATAGTGGTTAAGGTCCCATGCTCCGCTTCAGCTGCCTGGGGTTCACAGGTTCAGATCCCAGGTGCAGACCTACACACTGCTCATCAAGCCATGCTGTGGCAGCATCCTACATACAAAAAATAAAGAAGATTGGCACACATGTTAGCCCAGGGACTATGTTCCTCAAGCAAAAAGAGGAAGATTGGCAACAGATGTTAGTTCAGGGACAATCTTCCTCACCAAAAGAAAAAAAAAGTTCTCAGAAGTAACTGAACAGATTATGAAATGGTAAATCATTCAAGGAGAGAGAGAAAAAGTGAACAACAAGAACAAAAAAAGGAAAAAAATGAACCCTCCTGTAATAAAAGAAATACACGTCTAGGCAAATTAAGAGAACATTTTTGATGTCCTACTTGGCAAACTGTGTGAGTCTATGGCTAGTCGATCCCCACTATTTTCATGGGAAGAAAGATGGACAATTTGCTGCACTGCTAGCAGGAATGAAAATTAATACAAATTTCCTGGAGAACAACTTAGTCCCATTTTCAAAAACTTTAGAAACATACATTTAATTTAGACAGAGCCACTCCATTTTTGCAATTAATAGTTATGTTAATACAGAAGGAAAAGAGAGTCTAACTAAGGATTTGCAGAGCATGGGGACTGGGAAAACTACTCTGGAGGAAGCACGTGGATGTTCATTTCAGTTCTGCTACCTACCGTCTGTGAGAACTCCGTGTCTCAGTTTCCTCCACCTAATGTGGGGGTGTCAGTCATACGACCTTATTGGGCTGCATGGGGAGTGTGGACGCAGTGAGCTGGCAGCCTGGGGCAGAGTGAAGCGGACCCGTGTGAGCTGTTCTTGCTTGTTATCGACTGGCTCTCTGTACACAGGTGAGTGATTGTAAACAACGTCAGTGGCCGACAGAGAAAATGGGAGCCAGCAAACCGTGCATGGAATGCTGTGCAGCGAGTTTAAAATGTGATTCCAGAACTACACTTAGTGACACAGAACTTGGTTTGTGCTATGGTTTTGAGTAAAAACACCATTTTAGTGAAGAAGAAAACTCAAGTCTGAGAGATGATATACCAAAATAGTAATGGTGGTGTCAAAAATCCAGAAGTAGCGAAATTAAAACCAGCAAGTCAATAAATATTATTTAGTAAGAGTTCCTCAAGCCTCTAAGAACAGCTCACAAACTGGGAGCTTTCAAGTTTAAAACCGATAGGAAGCTTAGGGTCATGACTTTACAGGATGGCTGATCAAGTGAAAACGAGGAATTTTAACCTTTACAATGACTGGTTCTTACAATGGGGGTTTCCAGACGACAGGGGGTTAGTTTAAAATGATTATCTTATACCACTTTTAGGAAGATGAGACATTTCTTTTATAATATCAGAGGCAGTTACAAGAAATAATCTAAGTTTTGTTTATGTTCATCAAATAAACTATTTTGCTTATACGGCTTCAATGGTTTTGTCTGCTTAAGGAATTCTCAATCCGGTCTCCATTTCGTATTTAATTTTAACAGTGGCTACTTCGGGGTGGTGGCATTGTGGGTGGTTTTTTTTTTTTCTTCATTTGCTTCTCTGTATTTTCTCAATTTTACCTAATAGATAGGCTTTATTTGTCCAAGTAAGTGATCACATTCAATGCACTCTGTTCTTAATCTTCACAATGACTCTATGGTTAGTCACCACTATATTCTCATTTTTACTGGTGGAGATGCACTTGCCTTGGTGATTACACCCTGGTGGGGGCAGAGCTGGGACTCAATGCTTCCGCACTTCTTCCATGGTTGTATAAACCAGCAAGGCCTGGTTGTCCTGGGAAAATATAGAATCCAGGAAAATGTAAAAGTAAGAGTGAGAGTGGCAAAGCAATGCTTCTATCTCCAGCTTTCAGAAAATAGTGGATCCTATGGCGGGTAAGCCCAGCATGATTTGTTTTCAAATATTGGGCAATTGAGTATAGTTGGACAAAAACGATCCAGAATCCTTGTGGCAAACAGCCACGACATGCCAGCCAAGCACAGGCACACTAACCCCAAGCCCTGTACTGAGACCTGTTCACGATGATTTGGAGGATTTGACTAACTCTTATGCAGCCTCTTAATCTGCTGGATGTTCATAGTGGCCCAAATTAATTACCAATTCATTCAGTAAGAGTCTACAGGGCCTCTAGTTTATGTCAGGCCCTGGGCCAGGTACTGTGCATAAGAAACAAGTAATGCCTCTTTCTCTAGCCCTGAGGAGTCTCCTGCTTAGTGAAGGCCAATAGCATGTAGTGCACTTAAATCACTGCAAAAGGATGCAGGATCATATTGCAGCATATGTCTCAGGTGCAACGACTGCAGGGAAGGGTGTGGAATGCAGTCAGGGAAACATGGGGAAAGCATTCCAGGGTGACATGCTCTCTTCTTGATCAATGCAGAAGAAGAATGAGCATTTTCAGTGTTTCTACTATGCACACAAGGTTAGTCCCAAACTCAGCATGCTCATGCCTATGCTCCTCATCTTTTTCACCCTGTGCCCCAGGGCTCCTCACATGTCCACCTCTCACATGCTCACAACCCAGCCTCCACTCCTATTTACCAAGCTGTTTGAACAGCTCCTGAGCTGCTCCTTCTGTTTCTGGTCTCCCCACTGCTTGCTTATGATGTGCTCACCAGCCAGAGAATTTCCCTCCCAAGGTTCTCATCCCGACACGTCTTCGCTTATTGTCTGATGCCTCCTGCCTTCCAGGGCTGCAGGAATACCTGGAGTTTTTAGCCTGCAGGCCAAAGTGTTCACATTCAGGTCTCAATCAATCCTCCCAGTTTCAGGATAGGAACTCTCCTACTAACACCTGGACTTTTGTCGTCCTTAGCTACATCCTGTTCCCTGAATCTATCAGGTCGAAATCTCCCACATTGATAGATATGCTGGTCCTTCATAAAGGCTCCTACCATCTCTTCCTGGCAAATTTCTAATTATCCTCTATGAAAGACCCCCCAGCTAGTGGTCTGTGATGCTCCGTGACATATACCACCTGTACTGCTACAATTCGTTTGTGTTTCTAACTCCTCAGTCAAGCATCATCTTCCAAAGCACAAAGGCATCACCAATCTTTATATTGTAGGTGGCTAAAATAGTTTTGTGCATTTGGAAGGCACTTAATAATCGTTTATTGGCTTTGAATTATGAATACCTTCCAAGACTGAAGCAAACACTTATTCAATAACTGCATTGGGGGGAACTGCTTGCCATTCGAAGAAAAAAAATGGGGCAGATAACATATGGCTCCTCAAACAAAACTAAATGCCAGATAGATTAAGACCTTGCATGTACAAATATTTTAAAATGCAAGAACACGAGGTTGGCAAACTTTTTTTTTAAATCTGAGTGTGGAGATGATGCTCCTAAGCATAACACAAACCTGGATATCATAAAGGAAGAGATAGATACATATGACTGCAGAATATTTCCAAATTTCAGTTCTGTTAAAACTACTGTACAAAAGTCAAATGACAGTCATAAAAAATTTACAACACAAATGATAGAAAAGAGTTAATAATGTCTTACATATCAATAAGTAAAAGATAAACAATTAAGACAATTGACAGAAAAATACATTTAAATGACCAAGACCCCTATAGGATGGTGCTCAAGGTCATTTACAGTGAGAAGAATGCAAAGTGAACAAGTGTCCATTTCCCAGCTAGGGCATCTGCATGGACCACGAGAGCAGAGTTTTGTTTGAGTGAGGAGAACAGGCATAGTCAGATACTGTTGGTGGAAATTCGAGTTCATACAATTTTTTGGAGGAAATTCGAATTCATGCAATTTTTTTTGAGGATAATTCAGCAATCTGTACCAGAATCTTAATGTCAATGCTGTTTGATCCAACTTTTAAAATTTATTCTCCAGATACACTTGCATAAGTGTACATGGATATCAATCTCAGACTATTTTACAATAGTAAAAACTGGAAACAATCTACACGGCCATTGACAGAGAACCAGTTACTTAACACAAGGCCATCCACATAGCTGAATACTATGCAGCTGTTCAAAATTAGGAGGAGAATCTACTGATACTGCTATGGAAATATGTCCAAGATACATTGTTAAGGGTGAAAAAAGACTGTAAATAGTAAGACCATATATATGCAAAAATATACGTGACATAAATACAAATCTATGCTTGTATTTGCACCACAAATTTCTAAGGTTGACAAGGAACTTAATAAAGTTTACATCGGGAGGTAGGCTTTTGCTTTTGACCATATGCCCATTCTGTGCCATTTGATTAATTCATTATTTTTATATTTTTGTATGTATAGAATCTATTTTGTATTTTTCACCGGAACAAGTCAATACAAAGAAGAGAAGCATAGTTGCCCCAGCACCGGGTCAGCCGGGAAATCCACATGTGCTTGGATGTTGTACTTGCCTCATTTCCCATTCTCCTCTTCTCCGGATGCTCATTTCTCTCCTGTTTTCCTGATTACTCTCAAATTATAAAAGACATCCATACAAACACTTTGACAAAATTAACCAAGTTATCAAGAGTTTTCCTCCCATCTATCACCAGCTCAGTAGTGAGCTAACCATGTGCTAATTTTTTTTCACATTAGTTCAAGCAGTTTAGAAGAAAATTTTAGTATAGCAGGAATTGGTGATAAAATTTGTTCATTCAGGTGATTGACCAAGGGACGTATCTCTTTCTAGTAAACTTTGTCACCAAAAGCAGAGATAGTTGGACCTTTTTAGTTTTTCTACTGCAAGAACGTTATACCTATGACTTAAACATTTATGTCTTAGAAAAACTTTCTAAGAGCTATTATTTGTTGTGTTATAGAATGTCCCTACCAGGTATACAAACACAATACTTTCCTTTTAGAATTTAATGCTAGGAATAACTTATTGGGCACAGACTTAGATTCATTTTTCTTCTTAATAAGACCGTGAGAAGTGTTTGAGTGATACTGTTTTCCTTTTATCTTGGCTATGAAGATGCCCAGAAGTGGTCAGTTTGATGTCCAATTATCATAGCAATATTTCAAAGTAACTGATGTATTTATATCTCTTCCTTCTCCATGTTTTTTGACTTTTTAATTTTAACCATATTGCACATATATCTTAATGTAAGCCACTTCAGGTCCTTTTGAATATCTGCAAGTCATTTATATTAAGGAAATAAAGATAAGATCATGTACCCTAAAGAAGGTTAGTTAAATCTTATAATCCAGAGTTTTAGATTGCAGATGGGGAACAGGGGAGAGGGGGTCAATTTCATTACACCGTGTCTTCTTTTTTTGAACTGGAGACATTACAAAACTCATTCTTTTTACTATTTCGGCACATCTGCTTCACATTCGGGCCCAAACCAAGAAGAACAAGGAGCATGAGTATTAAAAACACACAAAAAAACTACATAAACATTTTCAGAAGATTACAAAAGAAAGGTACAGATTAGGTTCAAGTAACTTATTCCCTTCCAGGGGATTTACTTATTTGTAATTTAACACAGTTTCTCAGCTTAAATGTTCTATTTTAGTTATACTGGTTAAAATAAAAACAAAAACCTTAGCCTGCGGCTTTATAAGAAATTTACTTCAATATAATGTTCTTATGGATAGCATCCTAAAACCTCAGTCCAAAACAAAGTTTCATAATGGTGCTTTGCTGTTTATAAACACACACACACACACACACACACACACACACACACACATAGCAGGATGGGAGAGAGGCAAAAAAGTCACGTGTTCAGTTTGTCATACGATGGAACAAGAAGGAAAAATGAGATTTTGAGGATTGACAGAGGTGGTTTGAGTCAGACTGCACAAAAGCTTGTCTCTAATATTTGAAACTCTAACAGAGAAATAGGGCACAGGCTTCCGTGGAGCAGAACTAAGAGGAGTGGTTGAAAAGTTAGAGAAAAATCTGTAACCTAATAAAACATAAACCTCATAATCTTTAAAACTACTCAAAACAGGAATGGATTGCCTGTTACTTGTTATGTGGGTCTTTATTCTGACCAATGAAAGACTACTCCTAGATCTGGCCTGGTGGCACAGTGGTTAGGTTCACATGCTCAGCTTTGGCGGCCCGGGGTTCACCTCTTCTGATCCTAGGCACAGACCTACACACCACTCATCAAGCCAGGCCATGGCAGCATCCCACATAGAAGAACTAGAAGGATGTACAACTAAAATATACAATTATGTACTGGGGTTTTGGGGAGAAAAATAAAAGAGGAATATTGGCAACAGATGTTAGCTCAGGGCCAATCTTCCTCACCAAGAAAAAAAAAGAGAGAGAGAGAGACCTTACATAACACTTGACTTAAAAAAAAAAAAAAAGGAGGAAAGAAAGACCACTTCTAAGGAGCCCCGTGGAGAAGAAAACACAATGAATAGAAAGTTTGTGGATCGCATGACCCTGAAGTATCCTTACATTCCAGAATTCTGTCATCAATTAACTTAGATGCTAACAATTCATTGCTCAACATCAAACATAATCAAGTCTCCCCAGACTTGAGTCATTATTTGACATAATGAAGCAGGAGATGGATGACTATCACATTTGACAAAGGATGAGACTAAAGTTCAGAGTGAAGTGGTTTGCTGCCAGACAACTGTCTAGTGGCAAGAATCATACTAAAAGTAGGCATTTATGAATCAGTCCTTGGGCCTTGTTCTATGAGTGACAATTGTGTCATCCCAAGAAAAGCCTTTTAGTTAGAGACGGGAAAACTGCAGCTCTAACAACAATCTCAGAGATACCATTACTATTCTCATTTTATAGACGAGAAAGCCAAAGCCCAGAGAATAAGTAGTTGAAGCAGATTAAAATTCAGAGAGTCTAGCTTTAAGAGTTTACCCTCTATGCCAGAACGTCAATCTAATTACACCCCATAGGCGACTCTTTTCCCTGTACCCACTGCCTCCTGGATGAGCTCTGCCTGTGTCTGAAAGGACACCTGTGCATGACAGCCTGTTCTCAGTTCAGCTTCTCTAATCAGGGGGCAAGAATGGACTCTATTTCAAATATTGTTTTCATTGGAGACTCCAGTCTTCATCTTTATCTATATATTTGCATTATCTTTGAATCCAGGCAGTGGGTAAACCACTTCTGAAAGCAAATATTTAATAATTTATGGAAATACAAAATATTGATTTCTAAAAAACACTTGGAACCCTCCAAATTCAAAGAAAGAAAAGAAGAAAGGAAGGAAAAGAGGGAGGAAGGAAGGATGGAGGGAAGGAAGAAAGGACAAAAAGAAGGAGAAAACATGCAAGGACTTAATTAGACTATCCACAATATTTTCCGAGAGAAGTAGAATGAGACAAGTACTTAACAAAATTAGGTACAGAACTAAAAGGCCCTCACAGAATTGTGTGATTTAACAGTTTCCAAGTTCTGGGGTGATTGCTTTTGATTTAAATTGTGAAAGATCTTTCTTTAAATAAAATCTAATGAGAAGCCCCTACATCCTGGGGCCGTGAACTGGAGGTTGTCAGTGGAGGCATGTAGAGGTGGGTCCTACAGCGCCTCTGAATAAAACTTACTCTGAAGATGTCATTCAGAAGAGCGGTGGTGTGAAATCACTATCGACTGAATAATGAGGCCTGTCGGAAGGAAGCACTTGCTGGATGCTACCTGCCCAGGTATGAGTCAAGCTCTATCAGGGGATACGACCCCACCTAGATGAGGAGAAAGTCCTGAGCACCCCTCTGTCTCCAGCCATACCTCGTGTAGAGGGAGACAGGCACCTTGAGATTCTCAGACTGTGTTGGCTGGGAGCCGGGTATGTAACTAGACCACAAGGAGACTGGGAATGAGCAGGGACCTTCCCGTTGCTCACAGACCTTGGCCTCTTGGCTGTGCCTCCTGGTCTTCATGCCCAGAAAGACAGCTTCTCTAGAGGAAGTCACTTGGCATAGGTAAGACAGGGGATGTTTTTCATCTCTACCCTCAGGAATCATGGAGAAAAGGGAGAGATGAGAGGGACTTCTGGGCACTATCTAAGAGAGGGAGCCAGCCACTGGCAAGAACCCGTAGCCTGTGGATCTCCAGAGGCCCAGACCCACTTCTCAAGTTACCAGGTTCCCTCCTCTTTCCTGGTGTCAATAGACTGATAAGTATTACAGTGATAAAGACCTTATTCACTAAAGGATCCTGAGCTTACATCCAGGGACAGTAAAAATGGAGGTACAAGGGAAAAAGTGTTCAAGTCTGCCCCACCCCAGAAAGCTAGAAACTCCAATAGCAGGTCAGACTTGAAACTCAGAAAACTTAGGGAGGATGAGCAGTCAATCATGTACCCTGGGGTAGAGAAAACAGAGCTGTTGGGAAGCCAGGTCAGCACGGAGAAGTTAATCCTGAAATAACAAAAAACCCAAAGTGTAATACTGACTCATGATGTGGATATCACACATGGTGATATGATGAGTTTCTAGGATGCAGATATTTTAGAGTGATTGTCTTTCTTTTAGGTTTAGTAGAATAGTGGTGCCCGGGGGTTAAGCAATAGGTTATTTGTATAAAAACACACATTTGGGTTGCAATATCTCATTGGTATCCATTATTATCTACTATTACCTAATAGTAAAGCTATTATTATTATAGATAAGAAGACAGTTCAATTCAATAACACATATATTGCCTACTTCTTGGAAAACAGACTTAGGGGTGAGTGCAAAGAAATGAAGTTCCTAAGGGTTGACAGAGTGTTTGAAATGAGGTGGGATGGGAGAAATAGAGCTTCAAATTCCTCTTTGACCTTCATTTCTTTAGTAAATAATTATGAGTTGTCTACTGTGTCCCAGACACTGGGCTACATGCTAGACATACAACTGTGGGTACCTCTCATGGAACGGACGACTCAGTGGAAAACATGATTTATTGGAATCTACACCTTGTACCAGGCATTGTACAAATCATCTGATATGAGATGTCACAGTTAATCCTAAAAGGAAACTGATGCCTCAGCAGGCTGAGTAACTTGCCCACCGTGGCACAGAACTGTCACCTGCCTTCCGCGGCCACTGTGTCCTGAACAGTGTCCACTCACCTGTGCTGCTCTCTGCTTCCCATCCCAGGTCTTCCTTTTCCCGGGTCAGTTAATTGTGTTCCATTTGCTCCTCTCTTCCTCCCTGAGAAAGAAAATTGCCCTAAACCATTGCTCACAGTGGAGTGCACACCCATTTCCAGGGAGTGACTAGAATTCCTGAGAGGTGCCTTAGCAATTTACTGACAGGCTTTGATAAGATTGACACTCCCTTCTGGGAAGTGGACTTGCTCCCTTGTCACCTGCTGTCAGCTTCCTAGAAGAAGACACTGGAAATACCCTGTGCCTCTCCTAATGAACTTTAAGCAAATATTCCCTTACGTACCATCTTCTTTTTATCTACAAATGTTTCTGAGAGAAATCTTCAAATTGGATTTCTGATGACCTTTTATAACCTTGCCCTTGGTTTGAAATTAAAATAGGTCACGTGCTTGTGGTCAATACCTTTGGAAAGTTATTTTTATATCCCAGTCTCTCTTTATCCCTTGTTTCTCTCAGATTTTCAAACTCAAGTCTGACATGGGGAAGTCAGTCGGTCAAGATGAGGGACAACATCCTCCTGCGACCTTCCTTCCACCTTCAGGATTAGGCCTTCAAACGTGTTGATATGGGGCTTCTTGGTCAGAATCTGTGGGTAGCACACTTCATGTCTCTAAAACTGTATGAGAAAAAAATGACATCATCAATCTCACTAACTTCTACCTGAAATTTAGCATTTCATTCCTTTTAAAATGTAGACAGAAGAAAAACACAATAGCATCAGCAACGCTGATGGTTTTACCACAATTGAAATTACAGATGTTTTTACATCTGAGGAGTTTTGTTGCAGAGATGTCAACTATATAATTGCTACTTTGAGATCACCTGACACTATCACACACAATATTAGATCTTATTTTGTACAGACAAATAAAAATGGCAAGTAATAGGATATATTGGAGTATATGAGGAAGCCATTTGGTATAAACCTAATTCGGCCTGACTTTGTTTTTTCCAAAAGGACCTGACTGGCCCTTGAGCATGCACTGTATGTACATTTACTATGGCAAGAACAAAGGCCCTTGAGATAAAGGTGCAACTTCCCTCCCCCTCCCAACGTTGGCATTTCCTTAAAGATTAAGCATCTTTCCTTAGGCTAGGAACTGATTGCGGCACTCACCTGTGACCACTCAGCTGGAGACAACAGACTGCCACCCTGCTGTGTTCACTGAAACAGCAGACCTACCTGCTCTGTCCATCAACCACTGTGCCGACAGAGCAGTCTCGCGACTATCGTAAAAGGCACATTTCGATCCTACGTGAAGCATCCTCTCTGGGGGTATATAACCACTCTGTGCACCCCACTTCTTTGGTGCCCTTTCTTCCTTCGGGAAGAAAGGCCCCGGGCCATGGTCCTCACATTTCAGCTCAGAATAAACTCACCCAAATTTTCACGTATAGATTGGTTATGGATTATTTTCGTTGACAGTACACACATATATGGACCTTATACAATGTTGAGATGATCATTTTATTTCAATATAGTTCATTTCCATTGTAATGCTATGTATTTCGTTTTATGTGTTCAAGGCCATTATTCTGAGAGGGGTCCCTAGGGTTCCCCAGACTAGCAAAAGGTACAGCAAACAAAAAAAGTTTCAAAACTCTGGGTCCAACAGAATGAAGAGATCCGGTAGGGAAAACTCAGGTAAAGAATAAATCTCAAGCTGTGTATTTACCAGTGTGATCACCTGAAAATCAGATTTTTCAGCCATATCCTATGCTTATTTCACAGGGAAGTTGTCAAATTATATATACATTAAATAAGACAACATTAAAAAATATTTTATATTAAAAATTCAAATTTTTATATATTTAAAAAAGAGAAAAGATTAAAATAATATGAACAAGTAAAAGTTTTTATATAAACTTTTGAGCTTAATTTCTAGGAAATTTGCTTCAACACTTACAGTAAATTTCACTTGACAGTATTTGTGGAGCTTGGGGACACACTGCCTGTCACTGATGGAGTAACCTCTAACCTTGGGCCGCATTTTAACATTGGGAGCTTCTCTACCTCAGCCTGAAGCACAGCCGTGCAAGCAGGAGGACAGAAGGCAAGTGCACTGCAGGACGTTTAGGCTGGGAAGTGACCTTAGCCCCACACAGCTGCAATCAACAGGGAAAGACAAGGACCCGCAGCGTTCTGGGCAAGGCCACTTGGCCCCAGCCCCGCCAATGGGGTCAGGGATGGGTTAAAAGTCTGGTCCTCAGTCCAGAGTTCTTCCTAACCCCCATTTAAGGCTGAGCAACATGACCAGGGTCAAGGAGAAGCTGCAGGATTGGTTGTATGTTTAACCTTGGCCCCCGATACCCCAGGGGCAGCAGGAAACAAATGCAGGGAGAGATATGTTTCCTAGAAACTTCTGATTTAGCTGCTAAATAGCGGCCGCTGGCGAAAGCTCCCCCAAGGTCAGCTCTGAGCTGGGCAGTTGCAGCGTGTGGGAAACAGCCTCCAGCCCTGAGCCCTGGGGGAGGCCGAAAGGGCCCAGAGTTCGTAGGCCTGGAATAGCGGATCTTTAAATTGGGATCAAGGCTACCTAGGCTGGGGGATAAGAAGTAAAAAGCAAAATGAAAAGTAGCCCTCTTTTCAAGACGTCCCTTTGCCCTGTGTTTAGATACTTGGGCTCCTCTCTCCCTCAAGACAGTTTTAGTCTTTGCTAAGAGGCAGTGTGAACCGAGCAGTCGGTGCTCTCCTGGCGCTTTCGGAGACCTGTGGCCATCAGGACAAGGTTGTGCCCAGTCCTTACATCTGAGGTATGTGCCAAATAACTTGCTACCAACCACTGACATAGGGTAAAGCTCAAATTATTTGTATCTCAATATATTGGCACCCATTCAAGGTAGATGTCGCTCTAGCTCATAGCCTTTCTAATACTCTTTTTTTTTTTTGAGGAAAGTTAGCCCCGAGCTAACATCTGCTGCCAATCCTCCTCTTTTTACTGAGGAAGACTGGTCCTGAGCTAACATCCGTGCTCATCTTCCTCTACTTTATATGTGGGACGCCTACCACAGCATGGCTTGCCAAGCGGTGCCATGTCTGCACCCGGGATCCAAACCAGCGAACCCCGGGCCGCCAAAGCGGAAAGTGCACACTTAACCGTGGCGCCACCGGGACGGCCCCTCTAATACTCTTTCTTAAGTGCTCCCTCTCCGTCTGTTTTGCTGAAATGCAGACTTTCTGTTTCCACCAGCTCTTCCCAGACCGACTTCTGTGGAACTCTTCTGGCGTGTTCTCTGGAGGGTGGGAGAGCATCATCTCTCAGGAGCCATGCTGGGCTAATCCTGGAGCGATACCACCCTCTTACAGACTCTCAGGGCACACTATGTGCAGAGCCCCATAATTTCCATGGGACACGCTTGGCCCTAGGACACTGTTTTTTTTTTTTTTCCTTTGGTGAGGAAGATTTGTCCTGAGCTAACATCTGTGCCAATCTTCTATTTTGTATGTGGGATGCCACCGCAGCATGGCTTGAGGAGCTGTGTGTAGGTCTGTACCCAGGATCCAAACCCACAAACCCTGGGTTGCTGAAGAGGAGCGTGTGAATTCAACCACTATGCCACCAGGCAGGCCCCTAGGACACTTTTTTTAGTAGCACACCTTCCAGCGTCTTGTGGATGTGTTCTGCAGGGAGCATGGTGTGAAACATCATTCTCTAACAGCTGAGGGAGCATCTGGGGCCTTGTCAGTCTTGCCCAGGAGTAGCAAGGTGGGAAGAATAGCCGCAAAATTGGGGGGGACTTGACATTGTAATGGGCACCCTGCTAGGAAATGTACATGTAGTCACAATCCCAGATAATTCAGATAAGGACTTTGGGAAGAAAGTGGCAATAGCCCCTCTCTCTCTTTCTCATTCTGATTAGCAATTTAGGTGATTTTGAAATCAGACCTTTCTGACGCCATCACCACTAAGGCCACCTGGATGCAGGTTAATTTATGAACAGCACCTGGTTCAAAGAGGCCAACACAAGAACTCAGTAGAGCCTTCTCCTTATTTCAATGTGTATTTGAAGAAACGTAGACCACTGAAGTCATATTTCTCTAAGAAGTCACTTACCAAATTGTCCTCCCTTTTGGTGTACAAGATGCTCAAAGGCAGGGACCGGGTATCACAGTGTAGTGACAAAGTCAATGACACATCAGTGGTCCGCTGTCCCTCCACACACACCCTTGGATTGAAAGGATCATTGAGTCTCAGGCTTTGAAAACAAAGAAATAACTACCAAGCCATCCATTGCACCCACCACTGCAAGAGGGGGTCCCTTGCACAGCATCCTTTGGAGAAGGTCATGTTCATTTCAGAGAACCTCTCTGTGGGTGGGAAACGCACAGTCTTCTGAAGCAGACAGCTATGCGTTTCAGTGATCTGGCTTCCCGTGAGAGGATGGCACTGACTTGGGAGGTGAAAGGCGAGCATTTATAATCCGGCTCTTGCCACTAATTGCCTGCATAATTTGAGGCAAGTTAACTTAGTATCTCTGAGTCTCCAGCAAATCATCTCTGAAATGAAAATTATAGTAAGCACTTCCATGGTTGTTGGGAGAACTGAATGATACACTCAGAGAACGGCTCTGAGAAAACCAATGCGGAACATTATAGAAGTTGTAATTACTGAGATGCAGTTGTGGGTGATCTTTATTAATATTTCTTCCACGTTAAAATTCTTTCCTTCTTGGTCAAGCATAGCAAATAGGTTTTATTTCACATGCTACCTGAAACAGTGGCCTGGAAGTTTCTAAATTCAGAGCAATGAGAAAACTGTTACATTATTAATGGAAGCATTTAATGAAATGGTGAAGATTTTTTATTAGGACAGTTATAGAAAACCAGGTTGCTATCTTCTGAAGCTGTTTTTCAATTTTGACCCTTAAATCTATGAGCACAAAGATTGCCATTAAGAAAGTCCCTGAGCAGCGGTGGTGTCCCAGAGAAGAGACAGGCTGTCTCCCTCTGCGGGAACAATGTCACACTTGTCCTTTGATTAGCTCCTTCCTCTTCTTCTCCCAGCTTCAGTCTGAGCATCACTTCCATACTGAGGCTTCAAACAAGGCTGGAGGAAATTTGGCGCATTTTGGAGGAGTTTTGCGTTTTCTTGGGCCAGAGGTGGTCATGCTCAAAAAGAGTTTGATGCTACAGCAAAAATATTGTAGAAATCTATCAGGGAAACATCCACGTATTCAAGCAATAAAATCCTGTGCTTAAAAATCTGTATCAAGCAACTCATGTCCAGCGTTTTAATGGTGACCGATGGTTGCATGTTTTAGTTGGTTAGCATGAGTGATCAGTAAACAAGATAAAGTTCACAAAGTTTAATATTATTAAACTGCTCTTTAAACATTCCCCTTATTTACAACAAATTACTAATCCGGTCGGGGCCAGCATTTATTGTATAACCCACAGTGTTTAAAGATGGCTGTCGCAGCATCATCTGAAAAAAAGAACTGCCTGGAACATATTAGAGGGACTTTTTTCCTTTGATGTTCAATGGTAGCTAAAAGAATGCTGAATCATGAATGCTTAAGGATGCTTTTAGGAAAATTATGGAGCTTGTCAGGACCCAAGCTTACAATTTTTCCAAACAGACCTTTTAATTTAGAAACATGATCATGTTTCCTATTTCCGCTTAGTTGCTCAATTAGAAATTCACGGTCCTCACTGTCTTCCCCAAATTGCACAATGAGCTTCTTTCCTTGCAAGGGAGGCTGTATTTCCAGAGGCAATGCCCATGTCCGTGGAAATTGTCTTCCTGTCTCTGAAAGTCATTCATAAAAGGAGAGGGTTAGACCAGACAGAGCGCCCACAGCTCAAACATTCTCGTGATCTTTCTCAGTGATATGGATTAATGCAAATTTTAGCTTTGAGCGGATATACAGAAGAATCTATAGGCACTCACACAAGCAATTTTTGTTATTCTAGAGTTAAGTCAAAGTTTGATTACATTTTAATTTGTTTGTAAATGATCTCTGGCTTTCGGGGAAGTAGAGCTTTCCTGGTACTTCTGGCCAAGGGTAACTCAGATCCATACTAACATAGCCCAACAACAGCGTTGGGTGATGTCACCTCCCACAGCTGGGGCCCTGAATGGAGACAGATCTCTCACATGACCCCCCAGATCCATCCTGGGAACACCCCTCCCTCACGCCCCCAGCCTCACGTTCTCTACCTCTTAACTTTCAAAGTCCTCTTTCTATACAAGCTCCGATTTCTTCTGCCTGCACTACTGGAACAGCATCCAAATTAGGCTCCCCATCTTCAGTCTCAGGCCCACAAATCCAGCGCTTACTGAATAACTGAAGTGATTTATAGAGCTCTGGGGCTTCCCTCCAGGACAGCGTCAAGGCTGGGCTCTAGAGACTTGCATGCAGGCCCCACATGGTCACCTGAACTCATTTACCCGTCTCCACTGCAGGTCCACTGCTCCTCCTGCGGGATTAGGACAAAAATCAATGGAAAGAATGGTCAGAGTATGGGAATTTGGGATACGATTTTATTTATTCATTTAATTTATATATTACTTTTTAAAAGAGCATCTGTAATGAAATCTGAACACAATTATTGCATGGCTGCAATGGAGCAGGAGGTGGTGGAATGGAACCTGAGAATGTGGATTCAAGTGCAGACTCCCTTACTCACTAGCTGTGTGGCTTCTGATAATTGCTTTTCATCCCTGAGCATGAGTTTCCAGATCCGCGCAGTGGTGGTAGCACCAGCACCCACCTCCAGGGAGCATCGGGACATCAGACGCACTAATGCGCAACAGATGTTGCTCTGGAGGTGCTGTCACTCCTCTAAGATGATTTATGGGAAGAAATGCAAGCTAAGTAAAGTCTTTGAAACTGCACATAAATGTTATGAAGCTTTTAGCATTTCGATAGATAAGCCCTCAAAAGAAAAATATGTTATGTTGTTCATGATATTTAAATATTTTTAGGAGAATGCACTTTTCTCGGTAGAAAATATCCCATATCAGCAGCTTTTGTAGAAAATGCAGGGCCGTTCTGTATGGATGTACTTCTCTTTTAGCCCATGACTGAAAATTGAGACTGAATGATAAACTGCGGAAGCGAGAAGGCCGTTCTTTGGGCTGGGGTAAGCTGTGGGGGCAGAGTAAACATACTTCTGCTCCAGAGCTCTCCGTTGCTTAATATGGACTCAGGGATGATGTTTGAGGCAAGAAAGTAAAATGAGAAGCAGCGAGCATCCAGTGTGTAAGCTCAGTTAAATGCAGCCTGCCTAACTCAGACCCATAGACAATTTCTTATCATAAATATTGTTTTTTCTAAGAAGCTACTATATCTAATCTGTTACTTATTGTGTTTGAACCATCTGGTTGTCACTAACACAATATGAGAGAGAGAGAGAGAGAGCATGAGCGCGTGTGCATGCATACATGTGTATGCAACGGTGGCCAAAAACTGCTCTGGCAGCCATTGATCAATTAGTCATTATAATCGAAGCTTCATGTCATCAATTATGTCATTTGACCTGTTCAAATTTAATTCTGCTAAAATGACATCATCAAAGTGGAGCTTGAGGAAGGAAAATAGGCATGAACAGAAATTCTGTGTGTTTGCCTCACCTCGCACAGGATGCAGTTGTTAATACCCAGCACTGATGTCAAGATCACATTTCTGTGGGGTTCCCATGAGTAGAGAAAACCCTTGGAAACTCCACGACTGGGGAGCACCCACTGAGATATTGAACTCTCAAGATAAACCATTCCCGAGGGCCATTTGGCAGTGCAATATTCTTATGTAGCAGCAGTCTCAGAATTCATGCGGGACAGTGAACCTGTACAGCTTGGGGGCACTGAGAGCCCAAGTGGGCCCCAGGGGAGATGTGTGGGGAACTCACTCCAGGGAAACAGTGGAGGGAGGAGATAGGCAGTATGGCGCAGGTCTGCTTCCTAACTAGCCAAGAAGCAACTCTTCTTAAGACCAGAATCCAGAATAAGAACTTTCGAGATATCTAGAACTTGGCAACTTTTACAGCTTCCCTGGCAGTTGTAGATACACTAATGAGACGCACTGAGGACATGAGCATTTCCTGTCTTCTTCCTTACTGATATGCTCAATGATTTATTTTGCCCTAGTATTTCCAGAATGTCCTTTCCCCATATCTCTCCCTTGTAATCTCTTATTTATTCTCCAAAATTTAGTTAACAATGTGATTCTGTGCAATATCTTTTTATAAAACATCCCCACGTTCCCTTTGAACATGCTGTATATTCTTTCAGAGCCATGATCCCTTTCCATCCCTTTAAAAACTCACTACATTCCAGTGGGTGCTTTTCATTTCCTCATTTCTCTTCCCCTGCAAAGCCCATGAGGTGGGTGCTCACTACTCTTAGTAGAAACCTGAAGGAAAGTGACTGGTTAGATCACCACTGACCTCACCTTCAACCTTTGGGGCCAACACTCTGTGAGGTAGACACGAAAATGTATATCGATGAAAATAGGAAAAGCGAGAATTAGAAAATAGAAATATGCAAAAATCACAACTGTGTACTATCCAGTCCCCCTGAGAAGAACATTGTTGTTGACCCTTACATTGCACTTAAGTCAATAGATAATACCTTGTGTTGGGGACTAGAATTGGCCACCTCAAGATATGCCTCTTTGGCATAAGGATTATTTGGGGCTGGTTACTTTTAAAAACTGCAGACAGGAAAAAAAACTCTGAAGAGTAGAATTTACTTACCCTTTGTTAAGAGACATTTACATTTATAAGGGAAATCTCCATCTGTAAAGGTGTCTCCCTCTCTGTACCAGGAAGGAGGGATGACTGCATCTCTAGAAATTCTTATCAATGCAGAAGGCAAGGACTCAAATCTGCATAATAACCTTACTCTTGTTTACTGTGCTTTTTTGGTAAACTTCCATGATCGAACCCCCCATCCCCAACATCCTCCTTTGTCTTTATCTGAGGTGGATTTTAAGGTGGTGGCTTCTGCCATTTTGGCGAGTTGCTCAGTTTGCCTGAGCCTCTTCCATGTATACATGTTATAAAGCTTTGTTTAGTTTTCTCCTGTTATTCTGTCTCATGTGAATTTAATTTGTTGTCCAGCCAGAAGGACCCAGAGCGGGTAGAGGAAATGTCTTCCTCCCCTACACTTGCAATATTAAACAGGGTGCCCCATTCATGGTATTTCTTTCTGTGTGTCATCCTTTCCCGATGGTTCAGGGTTTATCTACCATCATAGAGAGAGGGCTGGAAATGGCTGAGACATGGAGTCAAATGCCTGCTTCTTATTCCCAGAGGTGATTCTTAACTCATAGTTCTGAAAGCCATGGTTTTCAATGGCAAATAGAGAAGCCTTTTGAGAGATGAAAATTTTTATTATCCTCTTTTTGGCCTAAAAGTTAAGGGCTTAAAAGACTTTGTCTAAAGAAGTTTTATCATGAATGAAAGAATATAGTAGGATGCAAGTAAAGGTTTACCTTTACCTGCTTGATGATATTTGCAACTTTCATAACTTGCACAAGAATGAAATATATGCAAGCTGAAAAGCATAACAATGTAGTAAACTCAAACGAACCCACCACTCAACCCAAGAAGCAGCACAGCACAGGCATCGTACCTTTATGCAGTTGCCCCTCCCCACACTGATGGGCTGCCTGCCCCAGTTAGCCACTCTCCACTTCTGTTCTCTGCCTCTGAAAAAAATTTTCATTCGTGTATCCCTTTTACTATCTAGTTCTACTTGTTTCTCAGCTTTCCAAAATTATTTCATACTTCCTGTAGGCTTCTAGGATCAGCTTTATTATTTCATTCAATATTATGTGTTTTTCTTGTAAGATGTATCTATTTTCTTTCTTAAAGTACCGTTGCATAGGGTTAATTCCATCATGTGGATGCCCTAATTTACTTTCTGTTCAGCCAAAGTCACTTGAGTGGTCTCTGTCTTTTTGAGATTGCAAAGAGCTCTGCCAGGAGCATTCACGCACTGTGTCCGAGTGCTTTCATTGAGCTGAGAACGTGAGATCCTGAGATGGGCCCCACTGAGCCCCACCATGCTCCCTGATGGCAGATGAACTTCAGCACTGCCTGCTTCTGCCTGGGGGGGGGTGGGAGATCAGCTCCCTGCCTGGAAGGGGAGCTGGAGTGCACCACCTGCCTCCACGGGCACGGTGGTGGTGGATGGAAAATTAACTACTCATTCAGCCCCAGTTAGCCAGGTGGGGCCGGGGACCTGTGGTTTTCTGTTAGTGTCTGGCTGGAGTAAGGGGCATACTGTCAAAAAGTTTTCCTGTTGTTAAACCACTGTCTTTGTCAGTTCAGGCTGCTGTGACAAAATACCAGGGACTGGGTGGGTTAAAAAACAAAAGTTATTTCTCACAGTTCTGGAGGCTCGAAGTCCAAGATGAGGGTGCCATTTCAGTATCTGGTGAGAGCTCTCTTCCTGGTTTACAGAAGGCCACCTTCTCGCTGTGTCTTCACACGTATTTCACACGAAAGGGACCATCTCTCTCACGTATTTCTTGTAAGGACACTAATCTCATTCACGAGCGCTCCACTCTCGCCACCTAATCACCTTCCAAGGGCCCCTCCCCCAAATACCACTGCAGTGGAGAACAGGTTTCAACATATGCATTTTGAGGCAATATACATGCACACAAAAAGTCCATAGCAGCCACCCTTTTCCTGGTCCTTTGGCTAAGGAAAATAGACATTTGAAGGAGGTTTTCTGGTCTGTGCCTGTTGGCAGTTCCAGATCAAAGGCTCTCCATCTAGGATGTATGGGAGGTAAGGAGAATACCACCATCTGGGACCCTCGAAGGCAGTTCCATTCCTTCCATTTTCTCCAGTTAAGTGTGAGTCATACTTAAAGGTTTCTTTATATATTCTGTAATTTTTTGTTGAAAACTGGACATATTAGCTAACATATTGTAGTAAGTCTGGACAGTAAGACTGCCTCCCAAGGTTTGTTATTGTTTCTTGTTGGTTGACTTGGTTAAATGAATTCGGTGAAGCTGACTTCCGCCACAGTGCATGCAGTGGTGATGTTGCTCAATGAAGCCAATGTCCCTGCAGTGCACAGCAGCCACAATGTTGCTCCCTGGGGGCGAAGCATTGGCCATGGGCATGTCTCTGACACCACAGATGACAGTGGCTTTATCTGGGCTCTCTTGGCTCTGTTTCCCTGACTCACCACTAAGCATCTGGCTGGTCTGCCTCTACTGCCCTGCATCCAGCTCTTAGCCTCCACTAATTACTAGCTGATTGCTATATTGTTTTCAACATCCTAGGGTATTCCTTTTGTTCAGCCTGATCCACTTAGAGTTGGGCTCCCTGCAGGGGAAGTGTTTTCACAGTCTTTGAGACTTGTTTCAACCCCTTGAGGCCAATGCCTTTTCTCTTTGTTAAATTTGAGCTGGCTTAGCATTTCACTTCTTGCTGCTAGCTTCATGCATCCCGGCCTCCTCTTAATTGCTATCCATTAAGATCTTTGTTGTTTTCGACAATGCCCTTAAGCGTGAACTCCCCCACCCTCTATCCCAAATAGTCAGTCCGCTTAGAAAATGCGGCTGAGTTCTCTACTCTTACAGCCTACTCCTCCCCCAGGGTAGACGTCTATAACAGTATACTGGGGCTGTGGGCAGAGGCAGTGTCCATTTCTCCTGGAGCAATGTCCTTGCTCTTTCATGGAGTTCTGGGCAGAGATGGCAGCCCTAGATCTTTTCAGGTTGCCCCTCCCAGCATGGAGCCTCCGCCCTCTGAGTAAGAGGTGTTGAAGGAGATCAGGGCCCTGTATTGTAAGCCTGCTGCACCTGGGTGGAGATGCCACCTCACAAGTGGGCTGGTTGGTGAAGGGAGCTCTAATCCTCTTGCCACGTCTGCTTGGAAGAAAGCTTCTGCACTACAGAGCTGTGGGGAGGTCATGGACGCAGGGGCCAATGCTATCCCCAGACAAGGAGCTGGGGTAAAGGGAGCCCCGTCTCCTTGGCCATGCCCACCTGCAGTAGAGTTCCCACCACTAAGCAGCTGGCTGGGAATGGCTTGTGACTCAAATACCACAGCCTCTTGCTGTTCTTACCAAAACATAGTAGCTTTTCTTGAATAAAAGTTCCTCCATTTGCTGTACACTTCTAGGAGAGTTTCTAAGTACTTTAAAACATTGGGTTAAAAAAAAAAATCACCAGTTGGACATTGTTTTGTTGAAGAGAGGGCATCTGGGAGCTCCTCACACAACCATTCTGGAAGTTCTGCCTATGTCAAATGTATACCAAATGTATACCAAATTCCCTTCACAAGAATTTTGCTGACATTTTTTTATCAATGTTCATGAGGGCAATTGATCTATAGTTTTCTTATGCTTACTCTTTACTTGGTGTTTTAGTTTCCTGTAGCTTCTGGAACAAATTGCCACAAATTTGGTGGCTTACAATAATGGAAATTTATTCTCTCAGAGTTGTGGCAACCGGAAGTCCAATACCAATCTCACTGGGCCCAAATCAAGGTGTTGGCAGGCCGCACTCTCTTGGGGGCCTCTCGGGGAGAATCTTTCCCTTGCCTCTTCAGATCTGGCGTCTGACAACATTTCTTTTTTGTTTTTTGAGGAAGATTAGCCCTGAGCAAACTGCTGCCAATCCTCCTCTTTTTGCTGAGGAAGACTGGCGCTGATCTCACATCCATGCTCAGCTTCCTCTACTTTATATGCGGGACGCCTGCCACAGCATGGCATGCCAAGCGGTGCCCTGTCCACACCCAGGATCCAAACTGGCAAACCTTGGGCTGCGAATCGGAATGTAGGCACTTAACCACTGCACCACCGGGCCAACCCCTGACAACATGTCTTTGCTTGTGGCCATATGACTCCAATCTCTGCCTTCTTGGTTACTTGGCCTCCTCCTCTTCTGTGTTTATAATCTCCTTCTGCCTCTCTCTTATAAGGCCATTTGTGAGTGAATTTGGGACCCACCTGGGCAATCCAGGATAATCTCTCCATGGCAAGATCTTTAACTTAATCTCATCTGCAGAGTCTTTTCCTGATAAGGTAATATCTACAGGTTCCAGGGATCAGATCTGATAATCTTGGGTGACTATTATTCGGCCTAGTACACATGGTGTATTTCTTTCCTTCCTTTTACTTTCAAACTATTTGCATCTTTTTTTTTTTTAAAGATTGGTACCTGAGCTAATAACTGTTGCCAATCTTCTTTTTTTTTCTGCTTTTTCTCCCCAAATCCCCCCAGTACATAGTTGTATATTTTAGTTGCAGGTCCTTCTAGTTGTGGCATGTGGGATGCCGCCTCAATGTGACCTGAAGAGCGGTGCCATGTCCGCACCCAGGATCAAACTATTTGCATTCTTTCATCTAAGGTCTGTCACTTGGAAACAGCATAGAGTCAGATCTTTTCATTTTATAATTGAGTCTGAAAACTTGTGCCTTTTCACTGAGGTCTTTACATTATTCACGTTCGATGTAAATATTGCTGTGGTTAGATTTCTATTTTCCATTTTTCTATTTATTTTCTAAGTGTCTCTCATTTGGTTCTCTGTTGCTCCATTTTTTCTTGGTTTCTTTTGTGTTGTATAATTTTTTCAGTGTACCACTTTAATTCTTCTGTCTTTTTCTTTTTTACTATATTGTTGGAGTTACTTTCTTAGAGTTTACTCTTGGGATTCCAATATGAATCTTACTTTCTCACAATTGACTTCAAAATAATACTAACTTAATTCTAGTAAGAATAGAAAAGAATAGAATAGAAAGTTCCATTCTGCCCCGCTCCCTTGTAGTGTTTGTAATCACATATATTTGTGTTCTACTGGGGATATATCTGGTCTTAGTTGCTTGTTCCTGGAACAAGAGCTCTAAAAGCCCATGGAATTTCCTGGATGAGAGGAGCATCTTGGTTATGCTAATGAAGTGACTCTTTGTGGGACCCTACATTAGAGGAGTGGAATTTTGGGCCAATGCAACCTCTGGGGACACAAGAAGGGCTGGAGATTGAGTTTAATCACATGGCCAATAATCTAATCAATCAATCACGTCTCTATAATGAAACCCCAACAAAAACTCTGGACGCTGGGCTCCAAAGAGGTCCTTGGTAAGTGAACACACTGATGTGTCGAGAGGATGATGTGGCAGCTTCCAGGAGGAGAGGGCATGGAAGCTCTGTGTCTTGCCCCACGTCACCCCCCACCCATGACCTTGCCCCATACATCTCTTCCATTTGGTTGCTCCTGAGTCATATCCTTTAAAATAATAAAGTAATCAGAAATATAGCACCGTTATGACTTCTGTGAGTTCTTCTACTAAGTTATTGAGCCTGGAGAATTTCTTACCAGAAATTCTGAGTTTCTTTTACCAGAAAGAGCTATTCTTACCATAAATTCAAAATTTGTTTATGTCTTTGGTTGATTTCCAAAATGCTGAAAAGTTTTTTGTTTTGTTTTGTTTTTCAATTATGTCCAGCTTTTTGTTGGTATTTTGGGGAGAAGATCTGTTGATCTTCTCACTCAGCCATCATTAGTAGTCCTTACTTCCTTTTGACTTTTATAATTGCCCTTCTTTCCATCTTTTATTTCTCTTAAGTCCCATGGCTTTATCCAAGAGTTTATTTGTCTTGTATTCCTTGCATTTTATGAAATGATTTTGTGCTTTTATTCCAAATTTCTTTATGTTCAATAATGTCTTCTTTCAAATCTTTTAGTCCAATTTTATAATTTCTAATCTTTCTAACCCTGACATAGGCTTTCATTTTTTCTTGTTTCTTAGATGGATTTTGTATGCATACCTTTCTAATTCATCTTCATTGTGTGTGGTGGCATTGTTCTGCTCTTTATTCTCCTATTTCTCATAATAACTTTGAATACACTCCTTCTATTGGTCATATAGAAGTGTGGTGCATGTTCCAGGCCCTTTGCTATTTATTATAGTTATCTAGCTCCATCTCTGAGCCTTTGCACTTACTCTCTTGCTTCAAAATCTTTCCTCCAAGATCTTTGCTGCTTCCTTCCCTCATGAATATCTTCTCTCATATGTCTCTACTTAGAGGGGCCTTACCAATCCAACCCATTTAATTAGCACTCCCTTGTCATTGTATCTCCATGTATGTCTTTTCTCCCACTGTATCTATCAACATCATCAAAATCAACACAATTAAATTATAATTTAATGATAATATATAAATATAAGTTAAATACCTTATGAAACCCCTATGAGATCAAGGATTTTGTTGTGTATATTACTGCATTAGTAGCACCAAGCACAGTGCCTTCCCTTAAGTAGATTTTCAATAAACACTGGCTAAAAGAATGAATAAATCCTCTTTTACATATGCAGCATGGTTTTTATCTGTTCAGTTTTCCAGCCTTAATTTATAACATATTTGTGATATTTGCACCACGGATACTGAAGTCTGTTCTAAAACTCACAGTAATTAGTCAATGCTATAGAAATGGAGATTAAAACAGTAGTAGTTGGCCCTCTTGCAGAGTGATTGGGGAAGAGGAGTGTCTCTAAGTATCTAGACATTACAAAAGCACAGGTGTTGCAGTCTGCTTGTGAAAAGGTGCACCCCTAGCTTTATCCCAGTGATGGGATTTTGCTGGGCAATGTGGTTGATGATGCTGGTGTTTCTGCTGTACTTGATTCCTCTAAGCTAGAGGTCAAAGTTTAGCTGGAAGCTGGGTCCATCTGGGAAACAGTGTACTTCTCCAAGAGCGGGTTTCTAAAGATTCCCACACACACCTCAGCAGCATGAAATGTCTGCAAAAACCTCAGTAACATTACCTGTGATAGTGGAGGGTATTGGTCTGTACCAACCCACGAAGCTGAAAGTCTTCTGCAATACTGCTAGCTAACACTGAGTTTTTGCTAATTTTTTCGTTTTGTTTTGTTTGTAGGGAAGGATTCGCCCTGAGCTAACATCTGTTGCCAATCTTCCCCCGCCTCTTTTTCCTCCCAAAGCCCCAGGGCATGGTTGCATATCCTAGTTGTAAGTCCTTCTAGTTCATTGTGATCTGCCGCCACAGCATGGCGACTGACGGATGGGTGGTGTGGTTCCACGACTGGGAAACAAACCAGGGTCACTGAAGTGGTGAGAGCGCCGGACTTTAACCACCAGAGCATCAGGGCTGGCTCAGTTTTTGCTCATTTTTATTCCTTCCATGTGTCTTTTTCCCAGTTCCCGTATGTACTTCCAGTGGAATTGCAAGCAGTGAGCTGAGAATCTGCATCTGTAGGCTGCTTATGCAAAGGTTTTCTGTAAATCCCTGACACAGTGGCTTTAAATTGAAATCAGAAGTTGCTCAAGGTAAATCCAAATAAATGTGAGAGCAGAGTTCCAATGAACAATTATTTATAGCTACTATTACTTTTAGATTTTATTTTCCTCCCTAAACTTTTAAAAGAAATTTAAAATTAAATACCATTATTTCACCCAAAATTGATATCTTCATACAAATTATGAGGATTTTTTTTGTGTCATTCTTTCAGCTTTCCTAGCCACTGGTTTACTGCTGGTTACAAGCTGAGTCTCAAAATCCCCTGGAACTAACCCAAGTGCTAGATGAGCCCAAAATAAGTTATTCTTACATCACATTCCAAAAGGAACAGGTTTTATAAGAAACACTGCTCTAAATATTGCGCACTATTTCAGCAAGGATTACTATAATAAATATTTGAGTTTAATTGTTTGGTTAATCATTTGAGTTTGATTATCAGGTCAGAAAATAACCATTCACTTTCTTGGTGGCTGGGTCAGGATGTAAGTTCCAAGGCACCTTGTTGGCAGCAGAATTTAAACAAGTCAGCCCAAATACAGCTCTGGGAAGGCAGCCCCATTCATGGTGGAGACTTTTTCTGTTTATAAACCCACTCTGGATGATAATTTTATACACATAAGTACATTTTTCTCTTTTTGTTGAGGAAGATTGGCCCTGAGCTAACATCACAAGTACATATTTTTTTATCAATGCTTTTTAGACTTACCAATACATTTAGAAATGTATAGGCTTCCTAGTTCTTTTTGTATTCCACTTTTTCATTTTAGGACTAATGTCTTTCTAACTGAAGCAAATCATCTTGTAACTCTCCTATCAACAAGGTTAAATTTGCTCGTCCTTTAAAAAATTTATTTTTCACTCATTCTTGAAAGATGATTTGGTTAAATTGCCAGCTGTTGTTTTTTCAGACCTTTGAAATTAGTATTCTGTTGTCTTCTGAAATCTATTTTTGCTTAAAGAGACGTCTGCTCCATTCTAATACTCATTTTGGGGGAGAGGAAGGGAGTTATCTGCCTTTTTTCTATATTACTTTTTGAGCTTTTGCTGTGGCTCTGGTGTTCTGCAGTTTATGTGCACATGCACCCCTGCACACACAAATGTACACATATACACAGACACCATCAAATACATATGGGTATACACATGTGCACACACGTGTACATATGCATGCAGACATATAGATGCACAAACACATTTATTGAAGTTTATATTTGCTATTATTTCTCCTAAGCAAGTCTCATTTATTCATTCAGATAATTTTTTCAGTGCCAGATTCTATCCTTGTCATATAATGTGTTTATAAATTTGAGAACATCTGAGTGTCTTTGAATACAACAGATTCTCAGAAATTTTCTTATTCTCTTTCCTCTCCTCTATTTTTTCTCATATCTCCTATTTATGATTTTGAACGTATATTGTTATTAAGAAAAGTTAATAATAACTATCATTTATTGACCATCAACTATACACTTTTCCACTTCGTTTATTTTATGTTAAATATTATATCTGTTTTACCACATCAGCCATCACAATAACCCTGTGAGGTAGGTTGTATTATCATCTATGTTTACAGCTGAAGAAACTGGATGTAGAGAGGTCTCATGACTCACCCAAGTTCACACAGCCATTGAGGGGTAGCTATGGGATTTGATCCAAGTAATTGTTCCACTGTCCCCACATCCTCAACACCAGGCTGTATGGCCTTTTATATCTCACAGGGATTGTTTTCACCATATCTCTTAACCAATCCTTCAGATTTTCCATCTTTTTATTTCATTGTGCTGCACTTCAAATGATTTCCTCAGCTTTGTCTTTTAGTTCAATTGGTCTCTCTTTAGTGGTGTCTTATTTGTTTTTTAATCCATCCATGGAGGTTTTCATTCATATATTCATGTATTTTTAGTTCTAGAAGTTTAATTTCATTTTTTGAAAAAGAAACTGCCTACTACATTATTCTTTAATTACAGGTTATATTTATTTTTCTCTCATATGTACACACACACAAGTTTTTATCGATTGCTCCTAAATGTTCTTTCTGTGAAGTTCTAGTCCATATGTTTGTTGTGGCCCCCAAGTCTTGTTACAATGTTGTATTTCTTCACGTGCTTTGTAATTTTGGATTATCAACTCATTATTGGAGATGTGGTTTGTTTGTGGGAAGTCTTTGTGCCTTGGGCTAAGTGTCCTATGGAGCAAATTTACATTTGCTTCTTCAAGGGCTGGAGCAGTTTTCAAAGCCCTGGATAAGAGTATATGTTAATTCCTTGGCTTAATGGTTCCCTTGCAGGAGAGTTTGGGTAAATTTGGATTTCTATCTAAGGACAGTTCCTTATCCTAGAATTTATCTAAGATAAGTTCCTATCTAAGAATCATTAGGTAATGACCCTCTTTAGCTTTGATATTTTTCCTTATTCTGATGTCTACTTTGTCTGAAACTAAGATAGCTACTCTCCCTTTGTTTTGATTAGTGCTAGCATGCTATATCTTACTTTATACCTTTACTCTTAACTTATTTGTATGTTTGTATTTAAAGTGAGTTTCTTATAGATAACATATAGTTAGCTCTCAGTTTTTTATCCACTCTAAAAGTCTCTATCTTTTAATTGGTATACTTACACCACTCATATTTAAAGTGATTAATGATACAGTTGGATTAACATCTACCATATTTGTGACTGTTTTCTATTCATTGTCTTCATTCTTCGTTCTTTTTAATTTTTTTGCTTTCCTCTCTTTTTCTGCCTTCTTTGGTCTTATTTGAGTATTTTATATGATTCCATTGTTTCTTTTCTCCTAGCCCATCAATTTTATTTTAGCATATCCTCCTTATTAGAGGTAGTAGTAGTTGCCCTAACGTTTGCAATATACCTTTACAAGTAACCTATGTCTACTCGCAAATAACAAGCATGCTTCATGGGTAGTGCAGGGCCCTTATAACAGAGTATTTTGAATTCCTCCCTCCTCTCCTTCATAACATTGTTATCACTAATTTCACTTATCCATAGCTATAATCAGCTAGTATATTGCTATTATTGTTTTGAACAAACTGTTTTCTGTTAGACCAATTATGAATAAGAAAATAAAAGATTTTATTTTACCTTGATTTCTTCATTTTCCAATGCTCTCCCTTTCTCTGTGTGGATACAAGTTTCTTACCTTCATAATTTTCCTTCTCTGTGAAGAACTTCTTTTAACATATCCTGCAAGGCAGGTCTGTTGGTGACAAATTCTCTCAATTTTTGCTTGAGAAAAATCTTTATTTTTCCTTCAGTTTTCAAGGATAATTTCACTGGATATGGAATTCTAGGTGGTTGGTCTTTTCTTTCAACACTGTAAATATTTTACTCTACTTTCTTCCTGCTTGCATGGTTTCTAAAGAGAAGTCCAATGTTATACCTATATTTGTTCCTCTATAATAATGCTTTTATTTTCTTCAACTTCTTTCAAGATTTTCTCTTTGATTTTCTGAAGTTTGAATGTGATATACCTGTGTAGCTTTTAAAAAATCTTTATCCTTCTTGGTTTTCTCTGAGCTTCCTAGATCTGTGGTTTGACATCTGTCATTAATTTTGGAAAATTCTCAGCCATTATTACTTCTACTATTTCTACTGTTCCTTTCTCTCTTTCTTCTTTTGGTATTATCATTATATGTATGTTACACCTTTGTAATTATCCCACAATTTTTGGATATTCTGTTCTGTTTTATTCATTCTATTTTTTTCTCTTTGCATTTCAGTTTGGGAAGTGTCTATTGACACTTCAAGTTCACTGATTCTTTTCTCAGCTGTGTCCAGTCTACTCAGGAACTCCTCAAAGGCATTCTTCATTTCTGGAACAGTGTTTTTGATTTATGCCATCTTTTTTTGATTCTTAGTTTCCATCTCTATGCTTACTTTGACCATTTGTTATTGCTTGTTGACTGCACTTCCCAGTAGAGCCCTGAGAGTATTAATCACAGTTATTTTTAATTCCTGGTCTGATAATTTCATAATCTCTGCCGTATCTGAGTCTGGTCCTGATGCTTGCCTTGTGTCTTCTGACTGTGTTTTTGTTTGGTTTGGTTTCCTTTTAGCATGTCTTGTAAAACCAGACATGATGTATCAAGTAAAAGGAAGTGAAGTAAATAGGCCTTTGGTGTAAGGCTTATGTCTATCTGGCTAGAAGTGCACATGTGTTTACTGTTTACTATAGCTATGGTGTAAGAGGCAAACACTTAAGCTAGTGTCTTTGTTTTTGTCTTCCCTGCTGTCTTTGGGTTTCCATAGAGATTCTTCTCATATAAGGTCTGAGCTTTGCATTATTTTTAGCTAGAGTTCCTTGTTATCATACAGGAGCCTGACTGATGTGGTGGTAAGATGTGGAAGTTGGGGGGAAGCCCCAGTTAAGTAAGACAACAAGGTAGGGGTGGTTAGAGTTGGGTATTTCCCTTCTCCCACATTTATTAAGCTCCAGTAAGACCCAAGTAGTTTAGACGCTGGTAAAACAGTTTCCCTTGAGAGCAGACCTTTTTAAGGAGAATAGAATTCTCTGAATTTATTCCAAAATGGTTACTTTTCTCATTGCCTTTTTGGAAACTTGAGGGGATTTTTCTCTGATCACTCTGAGAACTTGGTGTAGCTCCTGAAGGTAAAACCTCAAGAAAGTATGTGAACACCCCAAGATTTAACTCTTTGGATTTTTAACTCTCAAGCCAGCCCATGTTGAGTCTCGAGCAATTCACCAACTACGGGTTAAGCACTGGCTCCAGTTGTGGGCTTCTGCTCCCAGCAACCTATGATTCTTGGTATTCACCTCTCTCCACTTTTCCAGGAAATGATTAGATTCGTGGCCTCAATGCATTGATGGACTCAGAAGTGTTATTGATGTTCAGTTTGTGCATTTTTGTGTGGGCATGAGTGATGACTTATGAGCGCTACATGTTAGACTGGAAACTGAAAGTACTTAGATTATTTTAAACTGTTTGTGTGTGTGTCGGGAAGATTGTCCCTGAGCTAACATCTGTTCCAGTCTTCCTCTGTTTTGTATATGTGGGATGAGCATGGCTTGACAAGTGGTGTGTAGGTCTGCCTCTGGGATCCAAAACCATGAACCCAGGGTTGCCAAAGCAGAGCGTGCAAACTTCACCACTATTCCACTGGGCCAGCCCTCAGATTACTTTTTAATTTTTATGCATTATAGTATAGAATTATTATCTTTTGTGATTTTTCCTATTCTTTAAAAATTAAAAGATCCTTTCTTATTCAGTAACGTGGTGGATATTTTTCCTTTTTAATCAATTTTAGGATTGCTAAGGTTTTATTTTTCACTTTCAATTCTCATCTGCTTGGATGATAAAGGATTAGGAGAGATAAAAAAATAATTTGATGTTGGGGCCGGCCTGGTGGTGCAGCAGTTAAGTTCGCACGTTCTGCTTTTCAGTGGCCTGGGGTTCGCCAGTTTGGATCCCGGGTGCGGACATGGCACTGCTTGGCACGCCATGCTGTGATAGGCGTCCCACATATAAAAAAGTAGAGGAAGATGGCACGGCTGTTAGCTCAGGTCCAGGCTTTCTCAGCAAAAAGAGGAGGACTGGCAGTTTAGCTCAGGGCTAATCTTCCTCAAAAAAGAATAATAATTTGATTTTAGTTATTAAGTGAAAATATAATTTGGAAAGCAGTGTAAGAATTTTTTTTTTTACATATTTCTTTCTATATTACCTATATGGAAAAATGATTGATTAGGTTGATGCTTGGAATTTCATGAAAGCTACAACAAAGTTTAGGAAGTTTGGAAAGGCACCATTCTTTCCTCTCATCTAAAAGTTCTCTTCTGGGGCTGGCCCCGTGGCCGAGTGGTTAAGTTTGTGTGCTCCGCTGCAGGCGGCCCAGTGTTTCGTTGGTTCGAATCCTGGGCACAGACATGGCACTGCTCATCAAACCACGCTGAGGCAGCATCCCACATGCCGCAACTAGAAGGAGCCACAACGAAGAATGTACAAGTATGTACTGGGGGGCTTTGGGGACAAAAAGGAAAAAAATAAAAATCTTAAAAAAATAAATAAATAAAAGTTCTCTTCTGTTAGTGTCCATAATCTCTGTTGCATCCCTCCTTGTCTGCCTTTCACTTTCACTATCTGTTGTTAGTGTAGAAATTAATGGGCATTTAAACGCTTCTAAATTCCTAATGCTGAACTAAATTGTTTAGTATTGCCACATTTCCACGAACTGTTATTAGACATATTAATTTCTCTCTACATATCCCTTTCCTTCTTAAAATTTCCATCACATAATCATAGTTTGAGATCTCTTTATAGTGACATAGATCTTGTCTCAACAGGTTTGCTCAAGATATTTAATTCCTTTATGTTTTCTGTTGTTATAATGATTAGTTAGTAAATATGACAGTAAGAAACCCCAAACCTGCCCCAATGTGCTTGTAAAATGATTGAAATAACTGTACTTTTCGTTTGTTTTCTAATGCAACTATTTTCACCATTCAAACAGATCATGTGGGCAGCTGATCTTCCTCTTTTCTAATAAATTTGGAATGAGATGGAATGGAAGACACGTTATTCTCTGAAAGTCATTCTGATGTGTTCACTTCAGCATTTTAAAAAGTTGTAGTAAACAGACATCAGCATTAATGGTGATTCATCGCTCGTTGTTCCACCTGCCTTAGACTCCTTTCTCCCCAAGCCATCCACCTACAAAAGCAGACACGGGCATGTACTTTGGGGTCTTGGCAAGCTCTGGGGTCACCCTTGGCTGGTTTCCTCAGCTGTAACCTCATGTGTTGTGAGGATTCAACGAGATGACATGGGCACAGTTACCAAGTTGGCCCCATAATCTCCTGTTTTCCCTTTTCTTGTGACTGCCATGCATCCAGCCTTATGCTCATTTATTTAGGAAACATCTGAAATGTGTTCATGCACTCAGAGAGTAGATCCAGTTTCCTTTGATGTGAACAATGTCTATAAGGTTTAACGCGGCAAAAGAAAACTCCATTATGGTCTGCAAACTGGGTTTGGGCAGTTATTAAGCCTAACAGAAAGAATATGGCCACTGGATTTGGTAATCTAATCCAATTTTGGTTGAGTTATTTCCTGGCTGTGTATACTGCCAAATTTTCCTAATCTCTTTAGCTTCCACTTTCTTATGTATAAATTGAATTAATTCTCCTTCACATGTTTGCTCTACAATTACAAAAAATCATATCTGCCTGGAGCTGATATAGTATCTAGCACATGCTAAATGCTCAAAATATTGGTCACATTATTACTGAGATTGTTAATAGAAGAAGTTATAATAATCATTATGTCTCTCCGATAATATAAAAGGGGATAGGAATTATTAGTCAAACTTCCTTCTCTAAAGGATTGGATGGTCAATTTTATATTTTATCAAATTCTAAATGTTGTCCAAGGAAGAAAAATTAATTATAGGGATCAAAGTTCAGCATGAACATATTAAAATGTAAATTCTAACATAAAGTCTTGACTTATGTCACTTTCCAATGATTCATAAGAAGAAAATATTTTATTTTCATAGAACAATCCATAATGTTTGCTAGAAAACTTTGACAGACTTAAATTTCTACTTCCGAATACATAGCTGGCACGAATCAATCCAAAACAACACTTGGCTTTTGAAGTGATAATAAAAAAATCCATGGACTGAGAATTGGGACAACCCAGTTTTTAGTCTGTTATGTCTACCTTTGGCAAACCATTTCAGCTTTGATGACTCATGATCTTCAGCCTTGTGAAGACAAAATTTTGCTTATTTACTTCACAGAAGGGCTTTGCAGAAACAAAAGAACACAAGCTATAGCTCTTCTGTCTTTAGACTCTGCTGTGAGGTACAGAGCAGAATTTTGAAGCTGCACTACTTTTTTCAGGTCAGGAGGGGAATGTCCTAAAGAGCAGGTAACAGATTGATGACCCAAGGCTAAAAGACCCAGTGGACTTTCCATTCAGAGCCTCATCTACTTTCTTTCCACTTCTCATACTGGATTATTTTACCCATTCATGTCTTCAAGTTCACTGATTCTTCTGTTTGCTCAGATGTGCTGTTGAATCCCTCTAGCGAAGTTTTGATTTCAGCTATGGTACTCTAGAATTTCTGTTTGGTTTCTTTTTATAATTTCTCTTTGTTCATAATCTCAATTTGTTTAAACATAATTGTTCTGATTTCCTTTACTTCTTTGTCATTGGTTTCCTTTTGCTCTTTGAACATATTTAAGATGGTTGATTTAAATCTTTCTCTACTAAGTCCAATGTCTGGGCTTCCTCAGGGACACTTTAGGTCAATTTCTTTTTTTCCTGTGAATGGGCCATATTTTACAGTTTCTTTGTGTGCCTTATAGTTTTTTGACAAAATTTGAGCATGTTGAATATTATAAAGTAGTAACTCTGAGACCAGGCTCTCTCTCTTCCCCAGAGTTTGATGTTGTTGATTGTTGAGAGTTGCAGTCATCCATTTGTTTAGTGATTTTTCCAAACTATTTTGGGCAAAGATTATATTCCTTGTCTTGTGTGGTCACTGAAGTCCCTGTTCCATTATCTCAGCAGTCAGCAGTAACTTGGTGAAGAGTTAATGAAATGCATGGAGTTGAAAAGAAAAATATATTCTCCTAGTCTTTGCAGATTGGATCTGAGCTAGGGCACCTCCTCAATGCTGAACTGTACCACATATAACCCTGACTCGGCCTTCACTTCCTGCTTGCATGAAACCTAGAGATTAGCCGGAGGTACAACCTAGGGTCCTCTCAGTGATTTTTCTGGGCATGAGTCCAGCCCTGGGCATGCATACTGAACTCCAGACTTCCCAGTATATATGACAGCCCTGCAAAGCCTTTATTCTCCTGAAGAATCCTCCTCCTCAGCCTCCTACTTCCTAGGCTTGTGGTAATTTCTGCTGCTTGTCCCATCCACCAGTGTCTGCCCCAGATCCCTATAGGCACTTCATTAGATGCCACCTGGAAAGCCACTCCAGTCCAAGGAGGCACTGTGGAGACACTGAAAAACAGAGGAATCTAGATGGGTAAACAGAAACACCACAACTCTTTCCAAATGAGACTTAGAAGCATCTTTCCTCACTAAATACTCCCTTGGTTGTTGTAAGGTTTTCATTAGATCTCAGAGTTTTGTAAAAGTTGATTCTGTCCTTTTGTTGCCAGCTCAATGGTTACTGCGGTAGAGGGATGGATTCTTGGAGCTTCCTCCTGCACCGTTGCTGTGATGTCACTCCCTCATTCATTTTAAGGACTAGTTTATTCTTGGAAAATTTGATTCTGTATTAAATCGAATTAGTAACTGTGATTTCCCAGATCCAACTTATAAGCATTTCATATGTTTCTATCAAGTGGAGCAGAATATGCTAAGCTATAATTTATACATTAATAAAAATTTTGAGCAGGACAGACACTTAGCATCCATGTTGTCAAAATCAGATTATTTTCAAGATGAAGAAACTGAGAGCTGACAGGAAGGTAAAGCATTTACTTTGTGCAAATGCTGGTCCTAATATCCAGAGCTTTTCTCTTGTGACATAATGTTCTCTGCCAACCACACAAGTATTATATACTACAGACCATGAGAAAAAATGTGTGGTAGCGTTTGTGCCCAGTGAGTAAATGGAGAAAAACTAGGGGCAATGATGACAAGAATGTAGAGAAAAAATAATTAGGGTAACTCAGAACCCATGCAATCAAGCCTGTTCATTGACAATGACCAAAATTAAAACAGAAACAGAGGCTTCTAAAAGTATTATTAAGTTGCTCGTCTTGGTTTTCCAAAATGGCATAAAGTCACAGGGAGAGAAAATCTCTTTTGTTTTTACTCTCTGAAGCATGGATGTATGGCTTCAACAAATCGTGGTGTTAAAACAATGATTTTGAATTAATAAATCCATTTATTTACTAAGAAATAGCTACAACATCATAGAAAAGAAAGCTATTACCCAAAAGACAAAAGAAGTCCCTTCTATGCTGCTTAATGTGATATAATTAATAATTATTAACATGTCCTTCAAAAGAAGAACTTTTATTTGTAACAGCTGTTACAACCTACAGAGCTACCTTCAGTTGGAATGCCCCATTAATTACTAACAAGACAAAAAAGGAGGTGAGATGTTTACATAGATTTAGTGATAAAAATATGGAGACTGGTTAAGAGTGAATTTGACAAAGAACAAAGATAATATGTGAAGCTGATGATAGAAAGTAGGTTTTATATTATATTTATATTTCAAAGTTTAGTTGATTTATTCATTCAGTTACTTACTCATTCATTCCATATCTGCTGAGCACTGTGCTGGAAATTTCAAATTCAAGAATATGTAAGGTACCATCTTTGTCCAAGGCAAACCCATATACCCAGTAAATGAACAATTGCAATCAATGTTACCCTGTCTTCAACCCAAAGGTGATGTGCTAAATTGCATGTTGTGGACTAGGCCTCACCACCCCTTCCTGCCCTCCAAAAAGAAGCTGGCAACTGCATTGACCATATTCCCTTCTATCTATGGTCCTACACTTGAGAACACCAGCAAGAGGCACTCCTTCAAGGTGTGAACAGAGAAGTCATTATTCTCTAGGGCACTGTGCAGGGCTGGGTGACTTCCCAGTACATTCTGGAGGGCCATCTGCCTTGCTGCTGTAGGCAAGAGAGGCAGTGGGAGCACTCCACATTGTGGGAATCTCGCAGGTTCCCAGAGATCTCCTGAGAACCAACCACTTTCAGTGGAGGCTTCCTTGACCTTCACTCTCCCAGCTCTCTCGCTGCTTTTGAAACCCTAGTCTCTGTTCCGAATCAACACTGATGATGCACTTATGTTTTAAATAATTCCTTATTTAAAGAGATTCTTAATTTAATAGAATGACTAATTGTGCTTGGGAGAGCCAGGGAAGGAACCACAGATGTGACATTTGATCTAGATTTCCAACAGAGTTTCTAGAAAGAGAAGAAAAGTGGATAATGGCAGGCCAAATGGTGGAGATAGTAAGTGAAATGCATGACCTGTTCAAAAGAACAAGGAACTTTTGGTGACTGAAGAAAGGTGTGGGAGGGCATTCTGGAGAATGAAGATGCAAAGTTGAGCTTGCACTAGCTCCTCAGGCACCTCAAATGCCAGGACACTGAAACACATGATCAGAAAGGCATTTTGGAGACTTTTGCAATTGTTCATGTGAGATGCTTTGCTTCCTAGAATTAGCAAAATTAAAATACAACGTGCCCAGTTAAATTTGAATTTCAGTTAAAAAATAATTTTTTATTAAAAGTTTATCCCATGCAATATCTATGGTGAAGTTATACTAAAAATTGTTTGTTGTTCATCTGAAATTCAAATGCAATTGAGCATCCTGGTAACCCTTCACATCATCAGGGCCATTATGTGACCTGGATTCTCTAAGACCAGGGAAGTAGATTCTTCAATTGCTAGCTGTAGCTATGCATCACGTTCATCAGTCATCTTTTGGCCTTTACGTTGTTTCTCTATGGATCTCAACTTAACAAAAAAAGATGGATTTGCCAGCTACCTTAGACTGTTCTGGTCGCTATAACAAGTTACTGTAGGCTGAGTGGCTTATAAAGAGCAAACATTTATTCTCACAGCTCTGGAGGCTGGAAGACCAAGATCAAGGCTCCAGAGGCTATGCTCCCTGGTTCACAGACTGTCTTCCCACTGTGTCCTCACATGGTGGAAGGGCTGAGGGAGCTCTCGGGTCTTTTTTATAAGGGCGCTAGTCCCATTCATGAGGGTTCCACCCTCACAATCTAATCATCTCCCACAGACCCATCTCCTAAAATCATCAATGGGCCTTAGGATTTAACGTATGAATTTGGGGGACACGCACATTCAGCCTCTAGCACAGGCTTGCGTGGGAAGTGCTGGCTAAAACCAAAGCTCTCTGCAATAGATGGTGAGGTAGGAGAAATCAGCCTTTGGGCCCGTCTTCTCCCATCATCTCTCCTTCACCTAAAACTCAGCAATTACTTATAGTCTGCATCACTTTGTCCACAGATTGCATCTTCAATGATCATCAGGTGAAAAAAGAGCTGTAATGAATTTGTCATTTAAAAAAATACAAACGCAAACACCTGAGAGCTCTGTGATTTTAGGCAAGTTACTTAACGGCTCCGAATACCAGTTTCATGGTATATACATGGGGCCATTATTTGTCGTCATTATTTGTGGTTGTTTTATATGAGCAACACCCGTTCCCCATCCTTTTGATAACTGCAGTAAGATTTTGTTTTGGCAGAACCACCAATTAGTTCCTTATTCTAAAATTTATGGTTCGGTTGAGACTGACCTCATTCCCAGCTCCAAGGTGAACCTCAATTTGCTGAAGCCAGTGAGTTTACCCATGCTTTTGGCCATGAGGCAGGTTCTGGAATGGTCACAGTGCCCAGTTAGGATCAACAAAGTATGAATAGGGGTTTACCGGCGTTTCTGGGAAGGGAGGGGTTCCTCAAACCACCTCCCACGTGAACGTGAGACGCCGTAGTCCCAGCAGCTGCTGGCAGCCGTATTATAACCATGAGAGCAGAGCTGTTTAAGGTTGCAGCCAAACCTGAGGAAAGAGGCAGAGACGTTGAGAGGGAGAAGGAGGACTTGGGCCCCACTCAGCTTCTTCGAGCTCTGGGTCAGGGCTAAGATGAAGATCCCTGAGCTACTTTGTTCTCTGAGCTAATGATTTTCCACTTGTGCTTGAGTGACCTGGTGTCCAGTGTCTGTTCTTCAAATTGAAATATCTCAACCCTAGATACACAGGAATAATCGTGTTTGCCCTGCTCTTCTTTAACTCTTGGAAGCAAATGAGATATTACTCCCTTAAAGAACAATTGTTCTTCTTAGTATAAATGATTATTTTTAAAATATAAATTTATTTTAAAAAATACAGTACAAAGTCTGATATGATGTACAAAGAGATTCACTTAAAATATGTCATTACTCCTGTTTATAAAAGGTTAAAATGGAGACGTGGAGACGTTAAAGGGCACTCTAAATCTTACAATAATATTGGAATGGATAATACTATTCGTTCATTTGATGAATTATTAGTAACTATGCCCTGTGCTGGGTGCTCCCGTTGTAGGGTTGAGCAAAGCAGGTAAATTTTGAAACACCGCCTTTTATATCACATTAAAAGGGCAACGGAAGGATTACAATGTAGATTGGACAAAAACATGAGCAGAAAATGGATTTCTATGAATCTGAGTGATTTATAAAATCACTTGGAAGGTCAGGTCATTCAGGAAACTCTGGGTCCCGCCTGGGGTCAGGGGTGGGGCCTTTCCTTAAGGCACATCTGGATGTAGGTCAGCAGAACATTGCTCAGGGTAGAGGTAGAGCTATGCCAGTCCAACAGAGGTGGGCACAATCGCATTCTAGGACAGCGACCTTGTACAGCAGGATCCACCCATTAATTGCTTGGGTCCAGCCTGACCCATTCCTCCATCCACGACTGGCCCTGGGTACAAGAAATTAACCTGTTTGAGTTAATCAAAGACTATCCCATATTGGCCCACGGGTTAGAACATTTTCAATCATGCTTTAACTTAATCATGTTTTTCTTTCTTTAATGTGGCCTGGGAAATTACAAGCAACACATTCCTCAAACATGCAGAACCATGGATGGCTTCCATAAAGGGAGACAAGAAACAATCTGTTTTTGAATTTCAAAAGAAATACAGCACAAAGTCTGTTAGGATTTTTGTTTGTTTGCTTCCTATAACAAGCTGAAAAAGAAAAATCAACCACAACAAAATTATTTGATCATCTTCTTGCTTGGCACACAGTATTTACAAATGCCTGTACCCCTGTGTTTCCAACCTACCCTGACAAAAATTTTTAAAAAAAAGAAGAAAAAGAGAGGAAATAAAATTTCCCCATCCTTCTTTAATATTTAAATTACAGCCACAAGGTCAACCTTTACCAACAGCATGCCCTTCCTTCCTGCAATGGCTAGAACACTGGAATAGTAGAGCGCTGGAGTGCCCTACCCAGACTCAGAGCCAAAGAGACAGACAAGTGATTTTCACAGGGGCTTTGCTTGCAAACCTTGAAATGATCAAGCATGCTGGAGCACTTTACTCTGGTCAAATGATTCACAGCAGGGATTTTGAAGCTGATCTGTGTTTAGGAAACATTCGTGTCCTCCACGGACATTTTTGAACATAGAGTATGTGGTTAGTGGGATGACTGAGTTCCTGGTGAGCTTGAATATTTCAAAGAACACATGAAGTTATATGACCGTGTCCGTAATACTCGTGACAAATGAGATGTTTCTGAAGTGACTCCTCAACCCCGCCATCAACCAGGACGCACAATCTGAAAAAGTACCTGTGATGATTCTGGTTGCAAGAAGCAAACTCTAATCGAGACGCTAAGACACTGGAAGTTGTGAGGATGATTTGGTAATGTTTAGGTACAGAGGAAACATGTTTTAAACAAAACTATGAAAAGTAAACCTTGGGAAAGCCAGACTTAGTTGTTGGGAGACGACTCTTCAGGGGTCGCCCATGTTTCTGCCCTTCTTGTGGGTGTCAACAGCTGTGGTTGCAGACCACCTGTACAAGGAGGTGGGAAGTGGGAATGACCTGAGAAGGCAGACAGTGTTTCTTTGAAGCAAAGGGCGGGTTTGCTTACTGTCTAGTCTCTTAAATACATTATCTCCCCTGGGGCAAAGGGCAGCTGGTTTATCGCCCCTTATAACAGATTGGGGTTCTTTGAGTTCGGGGCTCTTTGGCTGTGATGCAAACAGGGCATGTACAGCACCCTCCTAGGCTATTTGCCTTCACCCCGTTGGACTTGTGAGGGGAGACAAGGAGAACAACTGTGTCCTGAATCTCAGGGAAAATATTCCATGTCCAGTCATAGAATCCCAAAGACTGCATGCTATTAGGATGCTTGATCCAGGCGCATCCTGACACAGTCAGTGCTGTGACAAAGGCATGACTTGGCAGTACTACATCTCCAGGCATCTATGAAGGAGGCATTATAACGATAGGGTTTTCCAGGTCCCAGAAGATCCCATTACCAAATAGTCATGTTGTTGAACCAAAGTCCTCAGCCTCTTCCTGATGAGGCATGCCCAGACACACTTGTGGATTACATCTGCTCCCTGGTGTTTGCTGGGCTGGGTAGAAAGGCCATGGCTAATGGGATAATCTAGGGCAGCCTCACAAAGTCAAAGGGCACTGGACTGCAGCTTGGGAAACCCATGGCCATCTGCCACGCGTGCTTCGATACAGTTTGTGGGTTTGGATCTTGGGAGAATCCATTGTCATGGGTTGGCTTCCATTTCTATCTGAGAGTGTTTATGAGATCCATGGTTTTCAAAACCACCTTGAGCTGCAGAATTATTTGTTCAAGCATACAGAAGGCTGAGGAGCAGACCTGCCCTGGCTCATGGGGTCCTGCCTCTGCCTGGTCTCAAACTTTCCTTGTGATGTGGGCCAGGGAGAATGCCAGGGAGTCACAATGCAAGAGCCCTCAGCATCTTTGAAAGGACTAGATATCCTCAGAGGGTCCTTTGGGCTCTGATAGTCTCTGATTTCTAGATGTAGGACTCTGACAAGTGGAGGAGAGTGCCTGGCAGGGTTCATCTGGGGTATACATGCGGTCTGAAGACGGTAGCCTCAGGCTGGAAAATCCATGAGTCATCCACGGGGATCGAGTTCTAATTTGGATCCAGACTACTACTATTTCTCATGTTTCCAAGTTGTACTGTTTAAAGATTTGTTTGTCTGCCCTTCTGTGCTTCACTGAATTTCTCTCCTTTTATCATAGTTCCCTTCCCCTAACTAGAAAAGAGGCATAATTCCCTGAGGGAGGAAGCTGTTATAACAGACAAACACAGCAAATTTGGGGTGTTTATACTAAAGAATCTCAACCCATGTAGGACTTTGAAGGCTATAAGACAGTTTATTTTTCCCCTTCTTCAAACAAGTGAAAATTTGATAAGCTAAGGGATGGAGAATAGCTGAGGCTTGGGTAGGAACTGCTCATGGTAGCAGCAATCAGTGCTCCCAATCTCTCTCTGACTGGAGTGGCTCTTGTCTGTCCCTGAAGGCTGCACTCTGTTCTCACTTATGAGGATGATCCATGGTCTGTGGCTGAAGGTCATTACATGACCCAGTAATGGAGCATTTCCACTCCGGGTGAGAAGAAAGATAAAGGTGAAGCTCCAGAACCCTCCTGGCCAGCACTGGAGCGACAGAAACCAGCAGAGCCCCCACGTGACTGCAACAGTGACAGGGGGCGCCCACACCTGCCCTCTCCCTGGCTCTCTTATCACCATGGAGCATTTTTAGGATTGAGGTTTGAGCTGCCCTCCGTTACACTGGCTGGAAGTGTCCTTGTCACTTCCTTCTTCCCTCTGCTCCTGTCACTGCCTTGCTTCTGTGCTTTCAGAGTTGGTTGTTTCCGAGTTAATAAGGTCTCACTCACAAGGGATGAGCTGCAGTCAGGGAAGAAGATCCAGGGGAGACCAGGAAATGACTAGTCTGCCAGCACACTGTTCTTAGCAACTCCAAGGCCTCTGCTATCCACTGTCTAGGATGTCCTTGTGTGCGCATCTCTCCTCCAAAATCATAACAATAAGGCTCAGTCTTGCCCCTTTGGGGGACTTCTATTTCTAGGAAGAATAAAGGTCTCCCTTTACTGTCACATGGTTTGTTCAAAAAACACAAAGTGGACCCTTCTCTGTGCCTGGCTCTGGACTGATGTTTGGAGATGGAGGAATGTGAGATGCCCCTGGTTGAGAAAGCTCACTGATGGACGAAGGCGGCAGGCCAGGAGTCTACTGCTGCACGCTCGCACGTAGGTAGTTTTCGTTTTAAAATGAGTACTTCTCTTCATTTTATTATTTGTTTTTATGTGTGGCATATAAAGGACTAGAGTGAATGTTCCTAGTTCCTACATGTTAGGGGAAGGCATTTGGGACATGAGCTGTGCTGTCTGTTTCCTCTTCTTCTTTTTTCCCTTACATTACAATGAAATATATGATGCATATAAAAATGGTACATAACCTACGTGTGCAATTAATGGACCAGCAACATCCCTCCATCCACTCACAGCATCTCTGAAGCCCTCTGGGTGCCTCTGCCCCCTTGACTTAGCCACTCTTAGCTATTTTGTGTTAATTATTTTCATGCTTTAAAAAATATCTCTATCACATCTGTATACATTTCGAAACAATAGATTGTTTCATTTTGTCTGATTTTTTCCATTTCATAAATCGTGTCTGACTGTGTGTTTTCTTTGTACTGACTTCTACCCTTCAACATTGTTTTAGATTCAACTATGATGACACAAGTGGCATTTGTTCATTTTTCCTCACCGCTTCATGTATCTTTTAATAATAGACTATCTGATTCTATGTATGTGCATCAGTGTCTTGTCTCCCGACCTCTGATGGACATTGGGTGGTTTCCCATCTTGCTACTGTGGGCCATTTTCCTGTGTGTCCCTGGATGCACACTTGTGATGGTTTCTCTAGGAGGCATGCCCGGAAGTGCACATGCTGGGTCATGGGATGTGCACACCCTCCACCCTAAGCCTCATTCTGAATGATGCTAATTAGTAGTGTATGTGCATCCTGCGTGCCTAGCCAGACCTCAGCCAGAGAGTTTATCATCAATTCCCAAGATTGAGAGCTGGGTAACATCCTGCTGCTCTCCTCCTCCCTGATTGCGGTCATTTATTCCTGCAGAAGCGGTCTCCCCCATTCCCTTTCCGCTCTCAGCCCCTTTGGCTCCATTTCAAACCTGCCATCCCTGAATGGCACCTTTAGGTCATTTCCTCAGGCGGGTGACTTTGGATCTGGTACCTCCTGAGGCCTCTGTCCCCCGTGTGCTCCACATTCTAGAGAAGAAGAGACAAGGAGTTCTCCCCGTGCAGTTCTGACACAGCCTGGTGACACTACAGCCCAGAATCGTCAGATTTGTTGGTGTGTCCACTTGTCTACATCAACAGTTTCAACAGACAATAACTTTTCAGAAAATGTTCAGTTATCAGAATGTATAGTTTTATGCTGAGGAAGGAAGAAACTAGGGCTTTTTTGTGAGGGGGCGGAATAGAAATAAACATCTCTCCACAGCAAGTTAGACTTAAGATATCTTTTGAATCATCGAGTAAATCAAAGGCAGACTCAGAGGAAACCATATGACCCATGGAAAAACAAACTCTATTTACCTCTCCCTCTGGGGTTGTTTGGGATTTTCCCAGGCGGGAGCTGACCACTTGTGAAATGGCTTCACTTTGAAGTTCAAGGATGGGTGGAATCCCAGTCCAAGGTGGCATGGCTCTGGGGTGAGGAAAATTGATATATAAGCAACGGAAATCCTTCAATGGCAACTGCTCCCCTTCTTTCTTTTGCTGTGGGTTTTTGTGCTCATTAGGCTCTGTAGAACGGTATGTGCTTAGGCTTATCTGTGCTGTAGATACTTGCACAGGATCCCACACAGCACAGAGAGTGCAGCATAGGGACCCCAAAGAAACAGAGATGTATTTGGGAGCCTTTCACAAAAGGCCATGGAGGTCATCCGGGGAGGAGGGACTGCCTGTCAGTAGGTGTAGAGGTGGGAGCAAGTAGAATTTTCCAGTGAAGTTTAAGCCCACTCAAGTTCCCTTTAACTCTAATACAAATGGGCTGGCTTTTCACCCCAGCCATCCTCCTGAGGCCCTTGGAAATGGATTTAATCATACTAATTTTTCCGATTTTTTTCAATGGCAAAGCTTTTTAAACAATACTTAGAACTGACAACCTTGGTCTCCTATCCAATTATGCAGCAGAATAGGATCTCTATCTCTCCAGCCAATCTTGGCCATGGGGGCACTGGGGACTGTCTTACTCATGGTCATGAAGCTTGGTTTGGTCCTGGAGTGAATGCAAGGGGAGAGGTCAACCCAGTTAAGGGGTTTTATTAGCTCGACATTCTATAGGACAAGCTTTCCCGCCATCTCTGCCGTGTTGGTGGGCCCTTGAAGACATGACTCTTCCCTATTTGAGCACCAATGTCCAGAAGCTTCCAGAAGGCACTCAGCAACTATATTTTTAAATAAAGGAAATTGAAGTTGACATTTGATAGCATAACTTGGCTGTGGAGGCCCAAGTTGGAAGCATTGAGCAGTGCTGGAGCAATGTCAGGGAGATTCATAACTTACTCAGCTTTAAACCTTTGCTAATCTTAATAGAAGAAGCCAAGAAGCCTTTCATTAATTCTTTCCACTAAATTAGTGGAGCCACTGCCACACCAAGGCCATCAGCAGAGCAGGGACAAAAAGGTTTGGTTGGAAATGTAAGTAAATACTTGACTTGTTTTCTCAACTTGATCCGAGAAATTGGTTGGAATTGCCCATCTAATAGGTTTTCTGGCAAACATTTCAGAATATCTTTGTTTGAGGCAGGTCAAATACAGAGATGATTTGTTTTGCTTTCGCTGCAATTACTACTACAATGGACATGTTTTCTTGACCAAACATGAGACCACATTGTCTTAAAAGAACATGTTTGCTTACAGCCAGAAGAGAGCCCAGTAATGGAATGGAATGCAGAAAGGGAAGGACTGTGAGGAAAGAGCATCGAAGGGGGAGGACACACTTCTGAATGTCTCGTCCTAACCTTTCTGAAGAGTGCCAGCATGCCCCTCCCTGCTCTGAGCCCCAGAGTCAGGCTCTGTCGAATGAAGGTATTGTGCCAGGTGATTTCTGGGGTCCCCTCTGGAGGTGACATCCTGCAATTCTGATGGCAAGATTATTATTATTATTATTGCTAAGGAAGATTCACCCTGAGCTAACATCTGCTGCCAATCTTCCTCTTTTTTTGTACATGAGCTGCCACCACAGCATGGCTACTGACAGATGAGTGGTGTGGGTCCACATCTGGGAACCAAACCTGGGCTGCCAAAGCAGAGTGTGCCGAAGTTAGCCACTAGGCTATTGGGACTGGCCCAAAGATTATTTCTTATTTTAAGTTTTTATCCCAACACCATTTATCTTGAAACAACCTAATTGCTACGGAGGAGGGCTTATAATTTAATGAAGAAAACCTGACTGTTTGAATTCAGTTTAGGTTAATTTAGAGCCAACACATGCCCTATTCTGTAAAGAGATACATTAATAATAGAGGTAGAATAATAACATTTCCAACAAAAGTCAATATTTCAGTTAAATAAACATCCAGTGAGCACTAACTATGTACCAGGGGCTGCATACTCTAGAAAAAATAAACAACAATAAACACAACTTTTTAAAGAAATGTATATCTTCAGTCATATCCATTTGTCATGTAACAACTACAACATAATCAGCTAAGAAATTTCTGATCCAATTTTACTCTATGTTGCTGCCTCTAGAGAGTAATAAAATGAATCTTCAGCAGGAAAACCCCTTCCCCTCAAAGCCAGGTGGATTGGGAGCAGGGGCTGTTAGGTACTGTGGATCTGAAGCTTTCTCAATCTGAGGTTCCTCATGAAGAAAAGGATTATAAAATTATGAATATAAAGTTAAATACAAAAGTAAGTATTTCATTAGAATAAGGGTAAAATTATCATAAATAAAAAAATTCTTATAAAGGATGATAAATACCTCAAATATCACAAAATCCAGAAAATAACACAATGTCCCTCCTGACGTAACTCTAGAATAACTTTTTCCCGTATTTTTACTTGTAGACTGTTCAACCACCTATTCATATAAGAATATTTTTCCATAGAGAGACTAGAAAGACAATTCATGCTTTCATCTAAAAAGTTTACTCAAGCGCCGACCCGGTGGTGCAGTGGTTAAGTTAATGCATTCCACTTTGGCGGCCTGAGGTTCATGGGTTCGGATCCCAGGTGCGGACCTATGCACCGGTTGTCAAGCCATGCTGTGGCAGGCATAATACATAAAATAGAGGAAAATGGGGGCTGACCTCGTGGCCAAGTGGCTAAGTTTGCTTGCTCCACTGCAGCGGCCCAGGCTTTCGCTCGTTTGGATCCTGGGCACGGACATGGCACTACTCGTCACGTCATGCTGAGGCGATGTCCCACGTGCTACAACTAGATGGACCCACAACTAAAATATACAACTATGTACTGGGGGGATTTGGGGAGAAAAAGCAGAAAGAAAAAAAAGAAGATTGGCAACAGTTATTAGCTCAGGTGCCAATCTTTAAAAAAAAAAATAGAGGAAGATGGGCACGGATATTAGCTCAGGGCCAGTCTTCCTCAGCAGAAAGAGGAGGATTGGCAGCAGATGTTAGCTCAGGCCTAATCTTCCTCAAAAAAAGGCTTAATCAAAATTTTTCTATTCTTGAATAGTTCAGAAGTGTTTCACTTAGCTTCACAAGTGTTTATGATTAATGTCATAATTTTTTTCATTATTGTCAAACATAAGAATGTCTGCCAAGTACATTCATATCTGAGTAATAAGATTTCAGAGAATTATTAGTTTTCTTTTGCAATAATTGATTTTAAATAATCTGTAATTGATTAGTGATGCCTAACTGGAGCAGTTCCAGCACAGTGTAGAATGTTTGCTTTGTTGAATACCACTGTATAATCAAATTATTCTTAAACTGCGTGCATTAACTGTATGATGAAGATGCAAATGTTTTACCACCGGGGTACTTGGCTTTTTAGCCTGCTTGGCTGTGTTGGGGCAATTTTGCATGGCCTTTCATCTGAAATTCCTACACATCCTCAGGACAAGATGTTTTAGGTGTGACCTGTTAGAAGCATGTAAAACATGAAACGTTCAAACAGAGATCTACAGCCCGTATGGGTGTGTGCCCTTTAGTCACAGGGCTCTGATCCGTGCTAGCCTGCATGAATTGCCATCACAAAGAAGAAACAATCTTAGTGCATTTATATACATGTAGGCTTCATCCTTGAGTCTATTCCTCCCAGGAGAGAGTTCCTAGGATCTATGAGAACCGAATTGTCTGCTTACTGTTACTCACTTGATGGCTGGAAGAACTGCCCTCAGACGAGCTTCTGACTCTGTACATTTCAAACACGGTTTGTCTTCTACCTGCCACCTGCCTCCAGTGCTGAGTGCTGTTACCAATTACTTCGTGACAGAAAGACTGTGCTGCATCTTTTCGTCACAATGCTGGCTGTCTCTGCACTGTGGGAAGAAGGGATATTTCCAAAAGCCATTTCCACACAGGGCCAGCTTTCAATAACTTAGTTATATGCTTGGAAGTGTCTGCGAGCCGCATAAATCTATCCCACTACATCTAAACTAAAGGCGACGCAACTTCCCATTAACCGGGTCCCCAGAATGGCTGCAGGCTTCTCCATTGCCACCCCATACAAGGGTGAGTGTGATGCGGAAGTCAGAGACAATGACTTTACCCAACTGTGATCAAAATGACTTACTGTTCCAAATTTTACAGAATGTACACGACCACAGGCGCACATTGTTAGGGCTCCTTCCTGGGCTTGGTAGGGGTCTGCGCGAGGGTCAGGACCTGGAGCTTCAGTTTCATTCATTTCATGCGAAATTCATCTCTGAGGAGATAACTCTAGTAGAAGGACTGGATTTAGAGATGTGAAGACATAATCGATGGCTAGACATGCTAACATTGAATTTCAACATGTGCCTTTGAGTTACTTCTGATAGAAAAGGTAAAAACCCAGAAAGTAATACTTCTTTGTTAGCTGGTTTCCCATGATACAGTTTCATTTTTTGTGCACAATTATTTTTTCATATCCCATTTCACAGGTGAAGATGTTAAAACCAATGGTCCTAAGAATTGTCTAAATCCTGGAGCTATGCCTGGGCAGAGGTAGACTGTCAAACCCAGAGTCTCCTCAGCGCACCACACGAGACTGCACCCCGATGATGGGAAAGCAGCGTGGTGCCTGGATCAGCCAGGGTTCTCCAGAGAAACAGAGCCAATAGGATGTGGATATACAGAAAGAGATCCACTATAAGAAGTTGGCTCACATGATTATGGAGGCTTAGAAGTCCCAAGATCTGCAGTTGGCAAGCTGGAGACCCGGAGAGTCAATGTGAAGCTCTGGTCTCAGCCTGAAGGCCTGAGAACCAGAAGAACCCACAGTCTAAGTTCCAGATTCAAGCCAAAGAAATTCAAGGGATTTTCTTGAATCTCTGGCTTGAGATTCCAGAACAGTGAAGTTGCGGTCCGATTCCAAAGGCTGGAAAAGATCAGCGTCTCAGCTCAAGTAATTAGGCAGAAGGAGTTCCCTCTTCCTCAGCATTTTTGTTCTATTCAAGCCTTCAACTGATTGGACGAGGCCCACCCACATTAGGGAGGGCAATCCGCTTTACTCAGTCTACCAATTTAAATGCTAATTTCATCCATAAACACCCTCAAAAATACATCCAGAATAATGTTGGGCCAAATGTGTGGGCACCCTGTGACCCAGTCAAGTTGATGTATAAGATTAACCATAACAATGACCAGATCACTCAATGATCCCTTGTATGAGCAGAGAGAAATTCCTTTCTCTGTATTGATCTCAATTTTCTAGAGGCAAGTGGGTAGTGTTGGGTATTTCTCATTTCTGGTTGGGGAATTATGTTGTTTGGTGTAATAAACTTCAGCACCTTCATCCCAATTTCCTTCCCATCACCCACTTGAGGCCTAATCCCATGAGTGACACTGATCCTTGTCTACCTTTCCAGTTACCCCTGAGGAAGTGTTTCCTGGTCATTCACCCCTGGGATTAGCTTCTTCCTTTCATCAAAATGCACTTGAGTCCATTATTCAAATGCTCACTATCATAGGGGAAGTAATAAACTATGGGCCATTTGTCCCCTGTCTCCAGTGACACTGCATGATTAAAAAGACCTACTGAAGGTGCAAAAGTGTATTCACAAGCAGTAAGTCTAAAATTTTTCCACACTTGTCTTGCAAAAAGCCAAGACTAATGCATTCTGTCTCTGGCAAGACAAGAGCAACACACAAAAATCAGGAAGGGGAAGGGGTAAAAACCTGGACCCTGAACCCAGCAATGCAGTGGGAGTGGAGAGCCAGGGATGCTCAGCGTCCAGTACCAGGGTAGTGACACAGTGGAGGCAAATAAGCCGAAGTGTTGTGTCCCTGCTTAAGTTCTTAGAGATGAGCTGGTGAGGGATGTAGCCTGTGCCTGGTACTGGAACTTCTGGCCCATCCTTCCAAAGTAGCTGGGACTTGGGGAAATGGCTTCCTGAGTTAGTGGATACAGATGCGTCTCTAGTGAGCTGTTACATTTGGAGTGGAGGTCCACAGTGACTTGGTGTGATGATTAAAGAGAGTGACATTATATGGAGGTGGATGGGGGAACCTCTCTCCTAATCCCTTTATGTAGATAAACTGCTGCTGGACTGGATGTGGAAATGCATGCACTGCAGCAAACGGATCCCGCTGGGACCTTCCAGACATGGAGTGAGGAACCTCCTGAAATCAGTAACAGCCCATAGCCAGAGACAAATGGATGGCCTGCTGAGAAAGTGATTCCAGTTCTCCCGAGTCAACAATAACCAGATCTGATCTCCCAGGATGAGGAAATATTTGTGTGGTTCTTGGGATTATCATGGGAAAGGCGACACCATTGATGGGACGTCTTGATGGATGAGTTTAGGACTTGGGGTAATATATTTTGCACATGAGGAGGGAAAGCGTTCTAATTTTGTACCCTACTATGTGAAACGAAGATGTGGCTTTCTGTAATCTATACTCATGGCATTATTTGTGAAATATCACTTGAGTAATGATGAGTGTGCTCAATGCTGACTAACCATTAGTGAGAGTCTAGCACTGGAAGGGACTTTCGTGACATTATCTAACCCTCACAACAATCCTATGAGACAGGGATCACCTCCATTTTATCAATTATGAAAATGAGGCTGAGAGAAGCAGTTTTCCCCAGAACGGGTAAGTGATGGCTTCTGACTCAAACTTCAGTGCTTTCTCCGCTACGAAGCTGAACAAAATCTCTTGCCTGTACACGTGGAGCATGACACAATCCCCAAAATGATTTTCTGTGTGATGACCTAGTTTGCCATGGGACATGCACTAGGCAAGCACACATGACTTCATATAGTTATCTATTTGCAATCAGAATGCTTAACTAAAAAAATTCATTCCATCTGAGGAAGAACAAATAATTCTTCTAGGTAGTTTAAAGTTTTCAGGACTGAATTACTAGACACCCCAAGAGAGCTGGCTGACCAATCCTCAGGCCATGCCTAAAGTGCCTTGGGGGCTTGCCATGTGCCAGGCATTCATCCTTCTAAGTCTGATGCACAGTAAGCATATGAAACACTCAATGCAAGATTATTCCTGTTTCACAGATGAGGAAATTGTGGCACAGATTGGTTATTATCCACCCAGGCTCACATGAGCAGTAGGTGGTAAAGAAAACAATCAAGAGGCAGTTAGACTGAAAACCCCAATGCCTTGGACACTGTGGTGCTTGGGAGGAGGGCCAGGTCTCTCCAAATGATATCCAGTGTTTTGATTTGCCAGAGGAGAAGTCTGCCATGAAGGATGAATTCCATCATCATTAAATGGTCGTGTAACAGCAACACACGTCCTTGATCTGAGAAGGTCTCTGTGAAACCAGACAGTAGTCTTATAGTGAGCCAGGATGTGTAAGAGTAAATCTGAAGTAGAGTCTGATATCTGCGAAGGCCAAGAGAACCCCTCCTGCATCCATTCTCCAGGAAATAGTTGTTACCCACCTCCTGGATTCTGGTGTTCTTTATTTTCTGCAGTTGTTTAGAAATCTTGAAATTCTTAGGTTGCTTTGACCTTTCTGAAGAAAACAAAGCAAGCTGGCAGCATGTGAGTGGTCGCTGATCTCCGACCTGTTTCATAACATTGACTTCCTAGCGGGAGCATTTTCTCTGACCATAAATTTGATTTGGTTTCGATGGAATCGTGGAATCATGGCAATTATGCCTCTTGATTCCTATACACACAGCATATTCACAGGAAGGCCTCCCAGTGTCTGTGTAAATAAAGCTGCAATATCGTAATGGCTAAAGGTACCATTTCTCTGAAATTTGCGGTTACGTCTGAATGTCATGTCAGTAACGGGATTTCCTATCAAGGTAATTTTCTGGGCTAGTTATAAACTTGCTGGAACAAGTGCTTTGGTGAAGTCTTCAATTTTGTTTTTGTTATTGATGTCAACAGCGAATGTTTCCAGTAAGAACAAAAAATAAAAACATCATCAAGCTAAGGAGAGGCACCTGGGGAGCTGGGCTAGCGCAGGGCGGATGAACATTTCTTGTAAAGAGACAAGTAGCAGATATTCTAAGCTTTGCAGGCTGTGAGGTCGCTGTCACAACCGCTGGAATCGGCTGTTCTAGCATAAAAACAGCCACAGACGATACACGAGGATGGGCATGGCTGTGTTTCAATAAAGCTTTATTTACAAAAGCTGCGCCTGTTCAGGCCCCTTTTCCCCTGATTCTCTGCTTAGCGATTCTGCGTTAGAGCTGGCTGGCGCGTGCGCACAGGGCTCCTCTTATCCTCCCTCCAGCTCCAACGCCACGCCCCCCGGGAATTCTGAGAGGAGTTCTCTGAATCCTCGGTGCTTCGCAAGTCGGAACCAGGAAGTCACAGTTTGCCAAGCAGCTGAAACTTCCCCTCACCCGGGGTCCCAGCCATCGGAGGTCAAGGGCTTGGCACTCAACAGAGAGTCCTTCTTTCTGTAACTTTGATTCCGTGGTGAGAGGTTGAAGGCTTTGTTCTGGGGAATCAAAGACAGGCGAGCGTTGAGGGAGCCCTGCAGGACTAATCCAGAATAAAGGTAGTGAGCTTGAGATATTTTATGTGGTTGTTATCCTAAAAGAAATCCTACTTTTATACTCAAATCTTCTTTGTTCAAAAATACATCTAATAAAATATGCTATTTTTATGGAGATGAAATGTACAGCATGGTGATTAAGTTAATAACAGTGTATTGTGTCTTTGAAAATCGCTGAGAGATCTTAAAAGTTAACGTCACAAGAAAAAAATTCTGTAACTATATGTGGTGAGAGATGTTAACTAGACTTGTGGTGATCATTTCACGATATATACAAATATCAAATTGCTATGCTGAGCACCTGAAATTAATACAATGTTATATGTCAATTACACCTCAATAAATAATGCTATGTTTAGAATGTGCTATTTTCCTAAAATATTTGGTAAAAATCTGAATTTCATATGAGTAACAAAATTTGCTGCAACATAAACCACTATGCTAGTTATAAAATTAGGACAAAAGGGGTGAATCACGAGTACAGATCCTTAAAATCAATCCCTTTCTTTTTTCTCATTTTAAATATAATACATGACCTTGGTTGAAATTAGGGAAATAGAGAAAAGCAGAAAGATTATAATAAAAATAATAATAATTTACCTCACAGTGATTAATAATGTTTTTATTGATTACTCTCAGTTTTTTAACTGCCTGAATGCAATTTTATTATTTTGCTTTTCCTACATATATTGATAACATATCTCTTGCCTTTTATTATTGAAAGTATAGAGACCTTTTGTGAGGTACATACTTGGCTTTTTTTGCATTCACAAAAAGAGTTTATTCAAAAATAAATAATCAGAATTAGAATGCTTTCTTGTTTGTTTCCTTACGATTTATACATTTTTCCTTTTCTTTTACATAAATGCTTCATACCTATTGATGCCTAATGTTTCTCTTCCCAACTTCCATGAGCTCTTTAAATAATAAAGATAGCACACATGTCATATTTGCTGTAAATGTTTTACAAAATCTGTTTTTACTTTATCAAAGTTACTTAAATTAGTTTTAAAGCTGTTTTTAATTTTTATACAGTCAAAACGTGATTTTTTTCAAGCACTGCTGATTGAATACCACCAGCTTGAGGACTGTGCTCCACGTTGCCCTGTAGCCATGGGAGCCAGCATCTGCCCACAGGCGTCTCGCTCCCCTGAGAGCCTGGGTCCTTCACAACCTGTTGGGTCTGTCTGTTGTTTCTTTCTGATAGATTTCCTTTACATTTTGTCAGGGATGTCACAGAAGTGATGCAGTAGCCTTCTCAGAGCACCACCCTGGGTGGCACCTGACATCAGCTTGCTCTGTGATGGGGCGTGCTGACTCTGATCACTCAGTTAGGAGGTGGTCAGCCAAGCTTCTGCACTGGACTGTGTACGGCTGTGATTGGTGAGTGCTGTGTGAGGAGATGCTTTGAGACTACGTAACTATCCTGTTCATCATCCAACTTTCTCCCACTAGGTTCTCCCACAGTGATGCTTCCTGCCTGACTCAGCAATTACCATGATGAGTGCAAGGGGTGATTTTCACACTCTGTCATTCCTTCTAAATTTGGGAGTTGGCGTCTACTCTAAGGAGGAGTATTCTCATCTTCCTTCTAGCTGAATGAGTGCATGCATGTATTTGAACACACAAAATAGGTACAGCTCTTCTTCCTGGGGTGCAGATGGCCAGGGTTCTTGGGCTGGACTCTGTGCTAATTGCTTTACTTATTATCTCATTTAATACTCTCAGAAAGTGATGCAACGTTATTTGTCTCATTTTAAAAATGAGGAGACTGAGATGTTAAGAAACTGCCTACGGTGTCACATTTTATAAGTTGTAGAGCCAAGATTCAAATCTGGAGGGTCTAATTGCAGGACTCAAGCTCCTCAATTCTACACCAGGTAGGATTCTTTAGGTTGTAAGTGACCGAAATCCATCTTGAACCAGTTTAGGTGGACAAGAGAATTCATCAGAGAGATGCTGAGGATCTCACCCATCCAGGTAAGTGTCAAAGCAGCCAAATATGTGGAGGGCAATGATGCCACTGTAGGGGAGGAAGACATTTCCTCTACCTGCTCTGGGTCCTTCTGGGCAGACAATGAATTAAATTCATGAGACAGAATAACAGGAGAAAATTAAACAAAGCTTTATACCATGTATACACGGGAGAGGCTCAGGCAAACTGAGCAAATTGCCAACATGGTGGAAGTTCTCCCCTTAAATATCACCCTCAGCTAAAGACAAAGGAGGATGTTGGGGGTGGGGAGAATCAGTTATGGGAGATTACCAGCAAAGCACAGTAAACAAGAGTAAGGCTATTATGCAGATCGAAGTCCTTGCCTTCCACATTGATAAGCATTTCTAGAATAGGTCATCCCCTCTTCTTCCTGGTACAGAGAGGGAGACACATTGACAGATGGAGATTTCCTTTACAAATGTAAATATCTCTTAACAAAGGGTAAGTAAATTCTACTTTTCAGAGTTTCTTTCCTGTCTGCAGTTTTTAAAAGTAACCAGCCCAAAATAATCCTCATGCCAAAGAGACATACCTTGGGGTGGGCAATGCCAGTCCCTCACACCACCAAGTCCAGGAACAATGACCCAGGGATGCAGAAAACACTGGGTCTCTCTCTTTCCCTTCTCTCTGTATGTGGCATCATTCCTTGCCCTGCTCTCCAGATGAGGGCAGATGCTGGGTGACACAGCCACCAACATCTCGATTCATCACTCCCCCAGCACTAACATCTACAGTGGCCCTGACTGTTTACCCTAGTTTTGGATTTTAAAATTTTAGAGAAATCTTTAAAGGGATTATTTAGTAAATGGCCAAGCTTGGAACAGGTTCTTATTTCTTGCCCATTCGACCGTGGTCAAGGAATCAGGTCAGGTGAAAACTTTTCCTGCAAGAAACATGGTTTGATGTCAAGGGAGGAAATAGGCTGGAATACAGGACAAAAGGTTGATTTGTGTCCAGACTTGGGTGGGAGGTCTGCAGAGTAAATAAGACAATCCCACTTTGTACATAGAAACAGCAAAACAAGTGCTGACCATTCCTGTGTGTGGAGTGTTGCTAAATTGGTTAATCATAAATTGGGGAATTCATATGAGTATATATTTTTATGATTTTACAGGCCACAAGTGAGTAATCAAGTTAAGACTCAACCATAAAAAGAAATTTAATGGATTTCAATCATTAAATGCTGCATATTATAGGGTACTATTTTTATTCTTTCGGCTCTTCCATAGCCTTTAAAATTGTTCAATTAAATAAAATTGACTAAATCAACCCAAAATGGCATCATCGTTTCTATGAAGTTTTGTGATAATATTTTCACTTAAGCATTTTGACTACTAAATCATTTAAAGAGTTTCCATGTGTGGAAATGTGTTTTGACTGCTTATTAAAAAACACTCATTATATTTGTAAGTGGCATAGGGAAAACCACACTGCAATTTGGTGTACTTAAACATATTTAAGAAGTTCTCAGGTACCCATCAGACATTATTTTCAAATTAGGAAAACTAGTTTATTCTGCAGAGTTATCATGCTTTTTGGGTACACACACAGGAAAATATTGTCTAATTAAATGTCTGTCTCTATTTTTAATCCAAAGTCATAAACTAAAAATGTTCATATATGTCATAAATTTAGTCAATCCAAAAAAAACAGACTAAAGCATAACCTTGAAGAATAATAGAAATTGTGATACTTAAGTTTAGAAATATTGGGACTCTGTTAATATTAATGAACACATGGACAGATAGATAATGGCATAAAGAGGCAGGCCGAATCATCATGAGATGAGGTGTTGAGTTATTTTCTGGTTTTCCATCCGTCACTTCTCTGTCTTAGGCTAAGAAGCCAGGGCACTCAACTTCTGTGCCTAAAGGAGAGGATGTCCCCAGTGCACTGAAGTCACCGAAGCTTTCAGGATCTGAGAACAGAGTGCCCGGGGCCCACCTTCTGTCTGGGGCTCTGGGTGAGAACACCAGCCCCACTGAGCTTGCTGCCACACTGAGATGTGGGTGCAGTTGGTTGACAAGCCTGCAGGCCTCTAACAGAATTGACCTATTTTCCGGGAACCCAGAGTGGGGCCATTGAGCAGCATCGCCCATGCGCCCCGATTGCTCGTGGGATTGGGGCTCAGTAGCAGACTGAGAAGGTAAACTGAGTATTCAACCTGCATGGGACTGGACATGCAACAACTGACCGGCGCCCTGGAGGCGGGTCCCAAATGTCTGTAAAGGGGAGGGAACGGTCATTTCACAGGCCCGACTTGAAAGGGAGCCGAAGGAATTTGCTTCAGGATTGTTTCCTTCCAGGTTTATTCTGTGCAATAAAAGGTTGCAGGTCTGTATGTACAACAGTGAGGAATTGACAAAACCAAGCAAACAGCCTATGAAATGGGGATGTGGATAAATGATTCCCATCACGTGGCTAGCAGAAGCATTCTGTGGTTATCAAATCATGAATTTTAAAGAAGAACGAGGGGCCGGCCTTGTGGCCGAGTGGTTAAGTTCACGCACTCCACTTCAGCGGCCCAGGGTCTCACGGGTTCGGATCCTGGGGGTGGACATGACACCGTTCATCAGGCCATGTTAACATGTTAACAGATGTTAGCTCAGGTGCCAATCTTTAAAATAAAAAAAGAATGACATAAAGACATTTTATGATATCATATTAAACTATAGTGTAAAAGCTATATAGAGAATTAATTGCGGTTTTAAATATTTTCTGTCTATTGACATCTACATCTGCATCTTTCTTCCTCTATTTACATGTGTATACATTAGGCAGACACACACAAATATATGAATATAAACAAGGAAAAGCAAACTCAACCAGTAATGCACACTCTTCAGATGCGCTTTTCCTCTACGCAGAGGTCATGCCTTCTGACCTCCTTTGACCTCTCAGATCCCCCTGAGGAGGAGAGCTTGGGGTGTAGCTGCAGATGCAGCCTCCATGACCGGAAGTCATTACAAGCAGCTCCACTGGGGCTTGCCTGACCCTAGTGGGAACCTCTCTGCAGATCTGCAGCAAGGAACTGCATCTAAACCGCCACTGCCAACCCCTCCCTCTCAGCTCCTTCTCCTTCCCTTCCCATCGGAAAGCACACACCCCATGTGTAACATCCCGCGTCCACCCCACTCCTAACAAGCTCCTGCCCGAGGCACTCACAGGCTTCAGGTGGCTTGCTTGATGCGCAGCTGGGAAGGACAGTCAAACCTTTAGATTTGCTCTGCTTGTCAACCACCTGAGGGCAGAACCTGCAGGTGGGGGGCCTACCAGAGGCCCCCTGAGGAAGAACTGAGGTTCCCAGTAAGCAAGGCAGTGGGATGTGAAGCTAAGAAATGAAGGGACAGATGTGTGAAGTGGAGAAGTGGAGGAAGTGATGGGTCTTTATGATGTATGAGGTGTGAAAGATGAAGGAGTTATCAAGGATGAGAGGAAAGTTACTGCACTCTGCCTTGGACAAGTGGGATGCTGGAAATATGAATAATTAATCCCAAAGTAATAACACATAATACTAACATGGTTCAAGCTCCTTTTTATGCTTCTATTAGTCAGTGTTCTCTATTTTATTTTATTTTATTTTTTTGAGGAAGATTAGCCCTGAGCTAACTACTGCCAGTCCTCCTCTTTTTTGCTGAGGAAGCCCGGCCCTGAGCTAACATCTGTGCCCATCTTCCTCTACTTTATATGTGGACGCCTACCACAGCATGGCGTGCCAAGCGGTGCCGTGTCTGTACCCGGAATCTGAACCGGCGAACCTTGGGCCACTGAGAAGCAGAACGTGCGCACTTAACCGCTGCGCCACCAGGCCGGCCCCAGTCAGTGTTCTCTAGAGGAACAGAACCAATAGGCGATATCTCTAGTAGGAGATATTATAAATAATATAATTATAGAATATATAATTAATATCTTCATAAATCTATGTATTTATATATAGATGTAGATGATATAGATATATATGCAGAGATTTACTATGAGGAATTGGCTCACGCAGTTATGGAGTCTGAGAAGTCCCATGATCGGCCATGCGCAATCTGGAGAGGGGGGCTGAAGAGGTGGTACAGTCCCAGCCTGAGTCCAAATGTCTGAGAACCAGGAAAATTGATGGTGCGAATTCTATTCCAAGTTCAAAGGCCTGAGAACCAGAGAGCCAATGGGTGTAAGTTCCAGTTCAAGTCTGACGCTCTGAAAAGCAGGTCAACCAACAAACAGCATTAAGCCACAGTCTAAGGGCAGGAGAAGACCAACGTCCAGCCTCCTAGTCAGGCAGACGGCGACAGCAAATTCTCCTTTCCTCCGTCTTTTTGTTCTCTTTGGACCCTCAATGAATTGGATGAGGCCCACCTACGTTGGGCAGGGCAATCTGCCTTAATCAGTCCACTTATTCAATGACTAATCTCATCTGGAAGCACTCTCCCAGACACACCCAGAAATGAATGATGTTTAACTAGATATCTAGCCACCCCACGGGCCAGTCAAGTTGACACACACAATTAACCATCGCAGCAATTTTTCTGAGATAGCGCCAAGAAATAAAACTGTATAAATGTGAGATGACCAATATGCAAATTATTCTTGGCAAAGTTATGAGGCTACTTTCCAAAGTGAGGCTTCATTTAAACTAAGACTCTATGTTAAAAAAAAAAAAGTTAATATTCTAATTATCTTGGCATTTTCAAGAAATGTTGATAAATGATGAACTCTATCTCCCTTAAAACACATTGCCTGCAATTCAGATGTTCCTTTCCCACATCGCGTCCTGTCTCTCGAATCGCCCCTCCTGCCCTGGGCAGTACAGTGCTGTGCTGCACCTCAGCAAACACCCAAGTCCCTAGAGTCCTGTGAAGTCGTTTGCTTGGTGGCAGGGCTCTAGCTCAGACAGAGTAGCTTGGTTCAAGTCACCAGTCTGACAGGCTGCAGAGGTGGCAAATGACTCGTGTTTTTTAACTTCAAGCCCCGTGTCTACTCATTCCTGCCGGTGACTCGGGAATCCACTTTTAGGTCCTAGCAGGATTCCACGTCACAGAAAATGGTTAAATGTGTTCACTATCATTCTGAAAAGATGCAGCCTCTTTGCCTTTTAAAAATTCCCTCCTAGATCACCAAAATCTTACTTTTCCTCTTGTATGAAATCTCCTGCTGCATTTTACAATAGATTTTTACGTGTTTAACCTGTCCTTTTACAGAACTTTGCTTTTTGTGAGGCAAGCAGTATATTTTTTCCATTTCTGTATTAGCAATGTGTTTGGGTATGGCACCTTTTATAGATGTGGAAAATGTGCCCATTTCATAGATGTAGAAAATGAGGCTTGGATACGCCGAGTGAGAAAGGCAGAGTTTGACCTAGGCCATATCAGCCGGTATCTTCCATAACAGAAGGCGGAGAGGAGTCCCCCCACCTTTTTTTCTTTCTGGTACAACTGCCTTTCCTTACTCATGAATCATTGGGTCTAGAGAGCATCCAATTCCATAAAGAGATTTCCACAAGGCATATTTATGCCAAAGTCTCTAACGGTTTGGAAACCTGAGCCTTGATCTCATTGAATTCGAGTGGTAATGCGTAATTGTATTAAAGTGTTTACTGACAGCCTCTTTGTTTCTAAAAAAATATATTAAAATAATGCAGAAATCCAAAGTACTATTTGATATAGAAATAACAAACAAATTCATAGACAAATAAATAAATAACTATTTTCCCCCTCACCTTCCGTCTAAGAAAATCTCACTTATGGTTTTCTCAATTTTTTCTCTCAGAAAGTTTGGTTGCTAGGATGTGCTATGTCCCAGATAATCCTCTAATTTTCTTGTCATTTGCCCCCTTTTAATTTCCTTTTCTTTTTCTTTTCTGTCTTCTGTTATCTTTCATGGTTCTGCTCAATTTCTTACTTAGCTATCATATTTTCAGTTTCCAAGGGCTCTTTCTTTGTTCTCTGGTTACAGTTAAAAAGAACACACCAGGGGCTTTCACTGAGCCCAGAGGAATATTTGATAAACCCAGGAAGAAAGCGTAAAGGGTATGTCTCTAAGTAAGAGAAATCCTGCTTTCAGAGATCACCAATTAGGAGAATATTCTTTCTGACCAAACTAGGGTTCTCCACGCACCCCTTCCGGCTGCTGTGTATGCCCTCATGAAGGAGTGTCTTGGAGAAACATGGCCGTCACTGGCTATCTGTACATGCAAATGTGGGACAGGGATCCCCTCAGATGTAGTGTTGCTGGCTCTACATGATGACAACTTAGGAACAATGACAGCGAGAGCTAGATAAATATGTTCAGAGAAAACAGTGATGTCTGAACTTTGACAAATGCACGTTAAAACCAAGAATTCATGGTAATTAACCCAGAAGTCATTGAAAAGGAAAAATATTAATTTCTGCTAAAACTGATGTGGTACCTAGAAGAAAATATAGACAGAAGCACAACCAAGTGTCAGAGAAAAAGAGTCTCTACGCTTCAAGCTAGCCGAGGGTTTCACTGACCCTCAGTAAGGAGGGTTTGGGGTTAACCTCAGAATTGTAACATTTCTTTTTTTTTGAGGAAGCTTAGCCCTGAGCTAACTGCTGTCAATCCTCCTCTTTTTGCTGAGGAAGACTGACCCTGAGCTAACATCTGTACCCATCTTCCTCTACTTTATATGTGGGACACCTACCACAGCATGGCTTGCCAAGTGGTGCCATGTCTGCACCCGGGATCCGAACCGGTGAACCCTGGGCCACTGAAGCGGAATGTACAAACTTAACCACTGTACCACTGGGCTGGCCCCAGAATTGTAACATTTCTTAATCAGAACATTTAAAATGGACAGCCATGAGGAATTAACTGCATAAATCATTCTACAATGTGAATTCATCATTTCAAAAGAATTTTTTTATTGTCTTTATAAAGTCTTAACTATATGAATATACTAGAAGCCTGAGGGTCCAGGCAAGGTCATCTCAATACGCCAGGAGTTGACATCTAGCCAAGTCCATTCAAAAACTTGGGATATTCTGAGAGATGGAAGAAAAGTGGTAAGATTTATATTTTAGAATTTTAAAAGCATTTTCATATTTGCCACTTTCTGTGAGTCCCCTGCTACTTTAGAATTAAATAAGAATTTCCTCTGCTTGTGTTTCAAGGTGTTCATTTTATAGACAAGAAGCCCCAGGCTCGTAGGAGCTGCCAGGTTGCCTAAGGCACTACTGCCAGAATGTGCTAGAAGCCCATTCTTAAATTATAGAGTCATCTCTTGTTTGTGTGTTCTTTTCTTTTTCTAGTTTTCTGAGGGTGAGAGGATATTTAGAGGTGGCTAACAATTGAGTCCACGGGAGCTCAGCCATGACCCAAGCTGGTGCAAGGGGGTTAGGGAGGGTCGGGTCAGCTCTGCATTGAAGAAGGTGAAGTTACAGGAGGCAGGCGAGGGAAACATTGCTCGCCATTGTGCTCTGACTGGTAAGAAGACTCCATTCGAACACACGGAGCAGGGAATGTGATCCAGACCCGCTGCGCAAATCTGAGCTTGCTCCCTCTGCCCCTGTCCCACCAATGCATGATACTGCTCATTGATCCTGGCATTCTTTCCTCTTCTGTCCATCTGTGCATGTGGCCCTGTCATCAATGCACATTGGCCGTTCCTGGTCCAGATCTCTGTGAGGGCGCAGCAATAGCTGACTCAACAGAGGCCTAGGGCCCCAGCCAGCAAGGCGGGGTTCGGAGGAAGGCTTCACTCCCAATGGAAATAAGGACGCTGGGCAGAAACCGATGCAAACCTTCAATTGTTCACCATAAGCTTGATGTCAGGATGGGAACAAAGCCCAGTGAGCTAACAGATAGCCAGCTATAAGTAATGGCTAAAAACTTCCCAAATTTGACAAAATACATAAACATGCAGATTAAAGAAGCTAGGTGAATTCTAGATAAAATAAATCCAAATCAAAACACACTGTAGTCAAATTTCGGATAACCAAAGACAAAGAAATATCCTGAAAGCAGTGAGAGAAATGACACCTTATCTGTAGTGGAAAAATAATTTGAGGAATAGTAAATTTCTCATCAGAAGCCATGAAGGCAGAAGGAAGTGGCACACCATTTTTCAAGTGCTGAAAGAAAAGATAATGTCAACCCACATTCCTATATCCAGCAAAAATATCCTGCAGGAATGAAGGAGAAATCAAGACATTCTCATGTGAAGAAAAGTGGTGAATATTTGTTGCCAGCAGAAGTACCCTAAAGGAATGGCTAAGACAAGTTCTCTAAATGGAAAGGGAATGATAAAAGAAAGCGTTCTGGAATACCAGGAAGGAGAAACAGCAGAAGAACAACAGAAGGAGTGAAATATCGGTGAGCCAATACGTTTTCCTTCTCTTGTTTTCCAAATTATGTCTGATCATCAAAGCAAAAATGATAGCATAAGGGGTACAGTTCTTAAAGTACGTAGAGAAAATACTTAAGGCAATTAGAAATAGTGGAGGCAAAGGGATATAAAATAGCTCAAAGTGGTAAAATGTTGATACTGGTAGACCGATAAATTACATATATAAAATGCAATACCTAAAGCAACCACTAGAAATCTGTACGAAGAGATATACTCAAAAAAGTATAAATAAATCAAAATAGAATTCTGAAAAGTCAGAAGACAGAAAAAGAAAATAGGGAAATGAAAAACGAGGGAGAGAATAAAAAACAAAAAAACCCAAAATAAAACAGAAGAGTAGGACATGAAGGGGTTGTGCACGCATTTTGAGTCAAGGGGCCAGTGCAAACCTCTGAGAAGGGACGTTGGGGTGCGGACATACACGCGAGTGGATGGGACACATGGCTTCCAGGGAAGAGCTTGCAGGTGTGAGGCCCTGTGGTGGGCAGATGGTGACCTGGAGGGTAGATGGTGGGTGCTGAGAAGGGTGTAGAAGAGCCAGGGGCCATGATCGAGGGGCCAGCCATGTGGATCCTGAAAGCCAAGGTTATGGATTCCATTCTGAGGAGGTGGGGGTAGAGAGAGGAGAGAAATGCCCTGACCTCACTGGGTGTGCCCCTCTGGGCCCTGCTGAGGTCCCTGCACTTTAGTTCCCCAGATGTGGGAGCAGCCCGCAGCTCGCTCAGCCCTGCACTGCCAGGAGAGGCATCTCCTCCCCTCGCCTGTTCCCGAGCTTCATCCTGGCAGGGTCCCCTGAAGCCTGGTATCCAGCAGCTGATCCTGGAGTCGGTGTGCATTTCAAACCAGCTTTGATCTGCATTGTCACCTTCCCCCTACAGGTGCTGATGCCTGCACTTCACTTCGTCGTCTAGGACACTTCACTCCCTCCAGTGGGATGTGAATAGTCTGCACAGCATCCCTTGTCTTCTTCTGTTTGAAACGTAAGGTTTGTCAATTTCATCATTTGTTCACTTGAAGATCTCAGCTTTTTTTAAAAATCATTTTGACAAAATCCTAAGGGCTATTTAGAGATTCTCCAGAGGATACCATTGCCAGAGAAAAATTTATCCACATTGTACTAGTTTCTAGGGCTGCCATAACAAATTCCCACACACTGGTTGGCTTAAAACAGCAGAAATGTATTCTCTCACAGTTCAGGATGCCAGAAGTCCAAGATCAAGGTGTGGGCAGGGTTGGTTCCTTCTGGAGGGTCTGAGGGAACACCTTTTCTGTGCCTTTTCTGTGCTTCTCCTCCAGCTTCCGATGTTGCTAGCACCCCTTGGCTTGTAGTCACATCACTGTTTCACTCCTCTGTCTCCTCTGGCCTTCTACCTGTGTCTCTTTCTCAAAGATCCCTCTCCTTTCTCATAGATCAACGACACTTGTCATTGATTTGGGGCCTAACCAGATAATCCAGGATGATCTCATCTTGAAATTCTTGACTTAATCACAACTACAAAGAACCTTTTTCAAAGTAAGGCCACACTTGCAGGTTCCAAGAGTCAGGACTTGTATATATCCTTTATGGGGGGGCACTGCTCAACACACTATGCATATTATCAATATGCTTCTATCCATAAGAATGGGCGTGACTAACACCGGACACTCATGATGGGCTGGGGCTTTACTTGCATCATTTTTTCACTCCAGGCTCATACCAGTCAGCCCAATAGGGCCTTGTCATGGGTAGGGGGTGGGGCAGGAGATCCACATGGGGCAGTGGGCATTTGGCTCCAGTCTCTCCTTCACAAAGGTCTTGCTGTTTAAACATTTGAGGCCATCTTCAAATCTGGTTACACACAAAGTCATAGACACATACCAACAAAAAATAAGAATAAATAAGCTCATAATAAAGTCAATAATTATTATAACCATTATCAGAACACATGGCCTGTAGGCCTCCGCGCATTAATGTTTGATAGGAACCAGACATTATATTTTACAAATATAAAATTTAAAACCAATTAAATTATAGAAAAAATTACAAAGAAAGGTAAGCATTTAAAATGTTATTTCTGAATAGTCCTACTTCTGTTTAGCTCTTTCTTCTTTCTCTTTCTCCTCCTCCTCCTTCTCTCTTTTTTCCTTTTAATGTAGGCATGGTCTAGGACTCTCTGGGCCTCTGCCTGGCTCTGGGCAGACTCCATTCTCTATTTACAGATATGGAACAGAGGCCCAGAGGACGAAGTAGTTTGAGCAAGATCACAGAGCAGTCAGTGTGGGAGCCCCAGGGAGAGAGTCTAGGTCTGGCTCACTCCAGAGGAGCCAATGCACCTTGTGGTCCTGTGTCTTGTCTATTCAGGACCTTGTATATCGTATTCAAAGCCTGTCACTATTCTCTCAGTTTAAGGAAGTTTGCAACTAATGCAAACCCCCACAGAGATTTGGTGGAAGCAAATAGGGAGGAGGAGGAAGAGGTGGTCTCAGGACAAATAGAGCCCTTCACAACGGTCATAGTTCCTGTCCCAGTCAGTCCAGTGCCCGGCAGTGCTGGTCCCGAGGGTAGGACATAGGAGCCTTGTGGATCTGTGTCTGTAAGTCGGGGCAGAGGACTGTCAACACAGTGAGCATTCAGTCCAAGCCATTCAAAGAAGACACTGGACCTGTGGATAGCTTTCCCTCTGGGGAAAGCAGAGACTCTCACCTTGAAGTGCTCAATGTACTGCACCTGGGGACTGTCACACCCACATGTTCTGGCCGGCAGATGGCTGGGCAAAGGTGTGGCCAAACCTCATGACTGGAAGTCTGGTCATCACGGTGGTCCGGCTGAGCATGCCAGCCAATGCTGGAAACCAGTCAGCAACCACATGGGCTCTCACACCCCAGCACTGTGCTTTCACGTCAGCCTACAGGGAGCATTTTATTTTAGACCGGTTTTTGTGAACACCAAGTTCTTGATGGTTTCTCCTTTTATTTCTATTTTATTATTTCCTAATTTAAACTTTTTAAAGATTTAAGATCTCCATAAAAATTAAATGAACGTGTATATACACTTCTCGGTTTACCCATCATTAACATTGTGCTGCGTTGGCTTCATCTCTGTCTTTCTACATAAATAACATACATATATGTATATATACGCATAATGTATAAAATACAGATAAGATAAAAGGAGACACATATTCTTTTCTTTGCTAAATTATTTAAAATATATTGCCATCATTGTGACATTTCACCTCTAAATACTTCAGAATGTGACTCCTAAGGACAAGGACACTCTCCTACATAGCTGAACACCGTGAGCACACCTAAGGAATCCAGTATTGAAATAACAATATTCCAGTATACAGTGCATATTCAAATTCCTCAATTTCACAAGAATGCCTTTTGTAGGTGTCATCTGTCTATTTCCTTTTGGCTCCAGGACTCAGCCACCATCACACAGTGGTCACGTCCATCCTGTGCTGTGGTTTTCTTCAAACTACACCCGCCCTACCTTTCTCTCTCTCTCTCTCTCTCTCTCTCTCTCTCTCTCTCTCCCTCTCTCCCTCTGTCTCTCTTACCTTTCATGATGTTGAAATGTTCAAAGGGTTCAGGCATGGTTTTTATAGAAGACCCTCTAATCTGGGGTACAATGATTGTTCCCTCATGATTAGGTAAGGGTTAAACACTCTATCTCTGCAAGAAAACTGCGCAGTGAACTTCATGCCCTTTAGGGAGCATCACATCATTGAAAGCATGTTAGTTTGTCAGTTATTGGGGAAGCCAACCATGATCTCTTAGATCAGGAGGCATCTTCTGGGCTTCTCTGTCAAAAACTACCTTGGCGAGGAAATGTTTTTTCCCTTCTGAGAAAATGTTGACACCACCTTCCCATGATGCTGCGCTCAATGGCTTTGCACCCAGGGCAATGCTCACCTGCGTCAACTGTAAATTGATGACTGCGAAATTGTGATTAAACATCCAAGGTCCTATAGTGGAACATGTAAGTGCTGTCTACAAATGAGATTATGCACACAAGGATAAATTAACTGTGTTCTCAAATGAAGCACAATTATTTTTCTCACTAGCCTCATATTATGGATTATATCACATTGTTACCCTTTTTGTTTTAAACACCTCCCTTTTTCAGTGAGTAAATGGTCACTGTCTAGTGAGAACTGCAGAACTGATCCCTCTGTGGTCCTCACACTTCTCTTGGTCCCGTCTGACGAGCGTCCTAGCACAGATGTCGTGGTGTCGCGAGGGTGCGTTGGCCTCTGAGCTGCTGGCTGGGAAACAGGCTGGAGTTGGCCCAGAGGGGAAGCAGAATGACCCTTCCTGGCAAGGACAAAGGTACGGATCCATGGCAGCTTGCTATGTGGGTCCAGGGGCTGGCGCCAGGGGTAATGAGGGGTGGTCCCAGGCTGGGACTGGGGGTGGGGGCTCAGTGGGCAATGAAGGTCGTGCGGAGGGTACAGACTCACTGAGGGGCAGGAAGCACCTCATTCTCAGGCATAAGGAGAAAACTTGATAGCCATCAACCTCAGAAGAGAGGACAGATTGATAAGGAGAGACCACGGGAAAGAGACAAAGGGCAAAGTCCTGTGCAACAGCCCACATGGTCCATAATGAAGGGAAGAAGGTCAAATTCAAGCTGAAGCTAATGTTTTATGTTACATTCTGAGGATAGAAAAAGATATGATTTGAAGACTTCTCAACGTTTGAAAAAATATGAAGTGTGGACAGAGAGCTCTAGACATAATATTTCGAAAGCAGGACAAACAAACCTAAGACACTTCCTGAACCTTCGCTGTGGTGACTGCACTCCGGGAATCCTCCTCCCTGGGGACAGATATCCAGGGGTCCCATGCCGGAGCCTCACGGCCGGGCCCTGTTCTGGAACTCACCCGGCAGTGGCCCATGCGCTCCCTCCCCTGGATGCCTCTCCTCTTGCCCGCCTGGTCTGTAGCCTGAGGCCGAGGGCACTCGCCACCATGAGCTGGTCTCCATCTCAGACCTACAGATGGGACACCACAAACGTCCGCGGGAGATCACACTGTGACTGAGCAAGTCTCCAGGTGAAGGCAAAGGTGGGACAGGAGTGTGACAGGGCAAGTGCGAGGCAGCAGAACTTGTGGGTCAGTGAAAGTTCTCTTGGGGTCT
>NC_060274.1:42593686-42593845 GCF_021613505.1 Equus quagga | reverse complement strand
CAGAACTTGTGGGTCAGTGAAAGTTCTCTTGGGGTCTGACACCCCACTCTCCATGTACACATCTCCCTCACCACAAACCACCACACCACACATCACACATCACATACCACAAACCACACACACCACACACCACATACACCACACACACCACACACCACA